>NC_072452.1:15121240-15231537 GCF_027596085.1 Anoplopoma fimbria
TCAATAACACAGAGATGTTGAGCTCCTGGGTGCCCGTTATGTTTGCTGTTATCAAAGTGTTTGAAAAGCTTTGCAACCAGGATCCTGGATCGAGACTTCCTTTACGATGATCTCTGGTGGCAATGGATGTTTTTTATTGTAAACTAAGGCAAATAATTCATGAAAAAGATGCACATATTGTTTCATGATATTTTGCAATTGTTTAACAGATGGTGCCGACTGGTGCTTCCGTTCCATTTTATTTTTTTTCACAACTGCTTATCTGTTTTTTGTTGTCACATTGCTTCGTAAAAAAAAAAAAAAAAAAAAAAAAAAAAATCAAGAACAAGCAAACAGATAAACTGACAACACCACAAGGGCACGTGGCTTTCTGATGAATATTGATAAGAAATGTGGCAGCAATCACAGGCAACGTCACAGATAACTGCTAGATCAGGTTTTAAATCTTCAAATAAAATATATACATATATAAAAAAGTGTGTTTGTGTTGGGTGAGCGTGAGTTCTTGCTCGCTCTGCTCTTTAATCTCCCTCAGTGACTTCCTCTGTCAGCGGCTCAGAGGACGCTACGCCCACTGCAGGTTACGCGTCTGCGCGCAGAAAACAGACCGCGACAGCCCAAAACACTCAGTCGCAATAATGGCGAGGTTAAGCGAGCATGGAATTCGCCTGAGTTCCGTATGTATCTCACATTATTTATTTATTTTATTCCTATCATATCAGAAATGTGTATTTACTTGCAAAATAACTTTTTCTCCCCTAAGGGTGCAGAATAATTGAAACTGAAACCAACTCACTGAAGTGTTGTATTTATTTGTTTGAAGATGAGTCCCTCCTTCCTGAACAGCAACTCCACCAGTCACACCTGGCCCTTCAGCGCAGTGGCGGAGTTGATCGGTAGGTGTTATTCATGAAGCACTAGCGATGAAACTTTTGCCTCTGTGCACCTGCAGCTGTGGTGCGCTCCGCTGCTGGCGCAACTCTCCGCGCTTTCATTTCGCTCACTCTTCCGCTGTAACGCACGCAGTGGACCGTGTGTTTCATGTTGGTGCTAAAAATGGACCGAATGGACTTCCTCTTTCACACCCTCAACGACTTTATTACTGTCACACGCCTGTCTTTGTCTACTGAAAGTATGGTGGAGTGTTGAGGTAATACTTGTGTTATTAAGTAGGCTTACAAAACGTGAGCTTAGTACGTTTGCAATGAATACTATTCCTAAAATGCTACTAACTTGTAAACTATGGTGGAGTTTTATAGTACAGTTATTGTGCATGAATTCACCGTGTTGCTTTAAGATATCTGGGTTAAAAAGGACTAAAGGTCGGATTTTTCTTTTCTTTTTTTTTTTTTTTTATTACAATACATGCAAAACATTCATTACTAGATGATTTGTCCTTCCACGTGATACAAAGAGTCCGTTTCTGGGATGTCTTTTTTGTCATTCTTCCACTCTGTGCTCTCTTATTGGTTCAGACGTGCTGACCCTCTGTTGGCTGTTGAGTTTTGACAGGAGAAGTGGGAGTGTGCTGTGTACTGCGGTGCATTTTGTATACAATGATCGTATGTGACCACTGCTTTCTCTGCTCACATTGATGCAAACAAAGTAAACAGTCAGGGAC
This sequence comes from Anoplopoma fimbria, assembly GCF_027596085.1. Lineage (NCBI taxonomy): Eukaryota > Metazoa > Chordata > Actinopteri > Perciformes > Anoplopomatidae > Anoplopoma > Anoplopoma fimbria. The sequence goes on from NC_072452.1 coordinate 15,122,862, forward strand.
CTTGCACCTGGAGTTTATATGTTAGCATAACAAAAAACAAAATGGTTGTAAATGGAATGCCTTAGGTTCTCACAAAAGTGACTCAATACCTGATGAAAAGCTGGACGAACTGCAGCAAATTCTAATCCTGAAATATTATAATCAATGTTAGTTGAGATATCAGATACGCGATAAGATAAACACGTCAAGAAGGAAAGGAAAGGGTCACATGCAGGAAATAATAATAGAAGCATGGCATAGATAAGAGAAGTAAACTGAAACTAGATTACATTACAGTCATTTAGCAGACGCTTTTATCCAAAGCGACTTACAATCAGTAGTATATTACATATCATTCACCCATTCACACACTGATGACAGGCTACCATGCAAGGTGCCACCATCAGACTCTAACTAACATTCATTCACATCCAGTCCACACCGATGGCAAGCCTTCGGGAGCAACTTGGGGTTAAGTGTCTTGCCCAAGGACACATCGACTGCCGAAGCCGGGTATCGAACCACCGACCCTCTGATTGGAGAGCTACCTTGCTCTCCACTACGCCACAGCCGTAGATGATAATATATGTATTAACATCTACAGTGTAAACATTATAAAGCATGAAAATAGCAAAAAACCTAATGTATAAACCATTTACACTTAAACAATAGTTTCGTGCTGTAACTGTGGTGTGTAGAAACTGAACTGTATAGTATTTAATGCTTATACATACAGCTTGGGGCAAAATAATATGAACACACTGTGTTATCTGCTTACCTATTCTGTGATGTCCTTTGTAACTTATTATAGTGTATTTGTAACACTAAGTGGTAGGGATAAATTATTTGAAAAACATCTGATTGTGAATATTTTGACAGATATTGCAATATAATTTGCAATTTTAGAGAGAATGGTTTTCACATTATTCTAATTTTCACTGAATAACATATTAAATGATTGTGGTGTGACTTTCGGGGCTTTGTAGCAAACAGGTGTTTCTTAAGTCTGTGGGATCCGATGGGAAGGCCAGGACATCTCTGTGGCCACTAATATTTCATTTGAAATGCTATTCTGACTCACATTTTGATTCAAACAAATATTGCGCCTTCTGCAATTTGAAAGTGCAATAGTCCATATTGCTATTTTGATATAATTCTGATTAATTGTGCAGCCCTACTCAGTAGCGATTTTACAGTCTCCTTATCATACTCTAATGTACATGTTTCTTAATTTCTTTGACTATTCCTGCAGGAATTAGCATCATATATTTTCAGAGAAGACATTTTGACATGTTACAGTAGAAAAAAACAAAGTTCTAAATAAAATAAAATAACTGAATGATTGGCTAAATTCCAACTAGATGATAGACACTGCAATATAGGGACAATTGACTCTTTATGCAATATGATATGTGTAGCTGGCATTAAGTTCTTAAGACCATTTTTCAGGGTTTCAATTTTAAAATATATACATTTCAAACATTAAGTAAGTCAAAGACGGCGTTTTCAAGCCACATAAGAAGCTAAAATAAGCTTAGCTAGTGAGCTAGCTGCTAGACCAGCAGTTTACAGTGTTATTTCAAGCGGCAAAATCAGAGTCTTTTAGTAAATCTGCAAGTTATATCATTGCATTAATGACTGCAATACACAGTGTGGTTCATAACTACGTGTAAAGTATATAATTTTATGAAGTGTAAGTTCATGTTCATGGCTTTTTGTTTCTTTATTTCCTATAAACACGGGAGTATACTTTTGGACTTTAAACCATTGACGTAAAAAGAGAACTGGATTCAGCGTTGGAAACAGTGTCCCCTTCATTCCTTTGAAAGCATAATCGGGCCCAAAGGTCACAGTCAATTGAATGCTGGACAGAGGGAGCAAAGGTAACTTAGGCAGGCGGAGTTCAGGCAACAGTCGATTACAAACCGAAGAGTTTTAAATAATGCTTGAAGTAGGTTGGTACTCACCGGTACACTGTACTAGCACTCCTTAATTTTGCTCCTGGCGTACCCTGACATCCTGTTTGTAAAATATTAGTGAACTGCTTGTCATATTTTTTGTTACTTTTGAACAAATATGACCCTTAACTGGATAAGCAGGTTACGGAAAATGGATGGATGGATGGATAATTCAAGTTTTCAAATCTGATCCCTTGATTTACAGGGCCAACATTTTCTGAGGAATACAAATTTCAGACAAAGGCTTTGATATTTGTAAATAACAAAATAATTATCTAACCAGTAGGCCTTATAATAATGGTTCAAAAAGATGTGAAATTCCAAAGTTTTATTTAAAAAAACACATTTTCTATATCTCCTTTTCGCTGTATTACTTCAGACGACGTCGTCTGAAATGAGGCGCGGCTGCTGCTGGAGAATACACAGACAAAAGACAAAACACTGCAGTTGGCCATGGGAGCTGGTTTAATTAAAAACTGGATCAAGATCAGGTCATGTTCACACCACAACAAAAACGTGCCAAACCCTATAAGAGTCCGTTCAAGAGGGAGTTTGCTGTGCTAGTCTCACCATACCAGACAATCACAGAAACCTCCACCCTGTAATCTCATGATTGTCACGGTATCTCTGTTCTTAATTCATCCATTTCATCTTGTGTTCTAGACAATGCATCAGATCCTGGTGTATCCGCTAAACAGATCTGGATAGATGTAGTTGAAGAAGCCAGTCACCTGTGCCTAACCTTCACGGATAATGGCAGCGGCATGACTCCCAACAAATTGCACAAGATGCTCAGGTAAGAAGCACACATGCATATCCACATGAAGTTGACATGTTAATGAAATACACGTTAAAAAATGTAATGTATTATGTTGCATCAGAAACTTTCAATTGCATTTAGTCAAACACACTGATGGGTTCCTCTTCTGTTTTTAAACCACAGTCTCACCAGCGTTTTTAGACCTCAAGTTGCAACTGACGCACACATTCTCTGACAAAGACCCACAACCAAGAGTGACCACCAAATTTACACAAATAAGAATGTAACTACACATACATATATATATATACATAAAACTGAAGAGATAAGTTGATTTATTGCTAGAGTATGAATCAATATAATTGTCAAATGGGTTTGATAATCCAATAATCCTTTAAGTGTACAAATGTGAGTATTTACTCCTCTTTTCTAGCATTATAAAGTTAATGTCTTTGGGTTTTTCGCTGCTGGTTGGACAATATGAGGTTACAATATTGTAACAATAGTTCTATAAGCACAGGGGAGTTTAGTAGAGGGACCCTGCAGAACTAAGTAGGGACTCTGAGACTGGGTTAGTTCTCTCCAGTTCTGCAGAGTCCCGTCCATCCAGTCTGTTAGAAGATGAGCAACCAGTTGTGGCGCAGCAGCCAAAAAGCTGTGATGTTCTGTCTCGGTCCTTTACACCGCCACACCCTTCATGAACAACATAGAAAAGGGCGGAGCCGGTGATGAGGTCCTTGAACGCTTCACTGCCGGCTCACCTGTAAATACAGCAGCAGACATGGTGGTCACTGTGTTTATCCGTCTTGTCTCTCATTTGGATATCGATGAGGAATGTACGGACACATGTCTACTCCCCCTCCAAAGGGTTAAGCTGGAATTAGGTGTATTACCACTTATGGAGACCTAATACCACATCCCAACGTTAACCCTGGAGGTCTTGAAGTGGTGTCTCCAACCCTGGAGTTGAGCAGTCAGTGGGAAAATCGCCTTTTGCCGAAGAGAAAAATGATTGTCAGACAGTGGTGTGTGCTGCTTTATATACTGCAGAGATACCAATGTATTTGGGTAGGCACACCCTAAATTGGCTGGCTACATGTATGCAAATTTTCAACAGTCGAATGCATGCGTGTGATTGGAGGACAGTATATCCCATAGAGTAGAGAGCTGTGTGAGTTAGAACAAGCAATATGAAGACACATTTCCTCTATGTAAAAATTGCAGTGATAAATCACATCTATTGACTTCTATTGATTAATGATGACAATGAAAATAATCAAACATGCATCCTTATTTCTCCACTCTCCCCTCCACTCTTGTGTCCAGCTTTGGTTTTACAGAAAAGGGTTCAGGTAAGGCCAGTCTGCAGGCCATCGGCGTGTACGGGAACGGTTTCAAGTCTGGCTCGATGCGTCTCGGCCGCGACGCGCTCATCTTCACCAAGAACGGCGGCTGCCAGACTGTGGGAATGCTTTCTCAGACCTACCTGGAGAACATCAAGGCCCAGGCCGTCATTGTCCCCATCGTCCCCTTCAACCAACAAACCAATATCCTTCACGAAACAAATAAGGCACAGGAAGTAAAAAATAAGATGCTGTTTTTCTTCACACTGAATGGTAGAGATTGTGTTTGTCACCTTGCGAGCTCTATGTTCTTCCTTAACTCAGTGTAACATTCTCTGGTGGTGACTGAGGACTCGGAAGCCAGCCTGGCAGCTATCCTCCAACACTCCATCATCACCTCCCAGGAGCAGATACACACACACTTTGACTCCATTCTCTCCAAAAAAGGCACCAAGATATTAATCTGGAACATCCGCAGGTCAGAATCATACATTTGCTCCAAAGTAAACAATATGAGGTTTTTGTTTTTTTTACCTGCATGTTGGTAATTAAAAATTCCCTTAAAAATAGTTTGACATTTTGAAACCCTAGCCTTCTTGCAGAGATCTGGATGATAATACTTATTATTTTATCCTTCCATTAAAGTGACAATGAACAAGTTTTTTTTTTTTGATTTTAAGTAATGTAATCATTAATGACACCATAAGTTCCCTATAAATGGCTTTATAATTTGCTGAGAGTGAATCAATCCTCTCATCTAACTATTGGCAACTCAGCCAATAATATATTTCCCAAAATGTTGAAACTGTTTCTTAAGTACGAGTTCACACAAAAATTATTTGTTTGAGTTTGTAGCCATATGTGTTGGGGTTTGCTCTTAAATGATGAGAGTGATCAGTATGCAAAAACAGACTTGGGCAAGAACAGGCAAATAAGCATGAACACACATATTTGTTTAGGACTGCTTTTAAACAAATCTATGCAAAACAAAACGTACAGAAACAAATTCCTGATATCATCAACATATAAAGAGCAGATGAAATTTGAACTTAAAGATTTGTAGTCCCTTTTCCTCGTTGCTTTTTTACGCAAAGTTCTCTCAAATAAAACAGTTCATGTTAAGGAGTTTCTCAGATGTTCTTCTGTTTCACTTCTTCTTTACCTTGGAGTCAAAACAGTGGCTCTACTATTATCATTATTATCAAATACTAAGTACCGCAGTTATGAAGATTGTAGTCTAATGTGATGCACTTAAAATCCCTGTCTGTGTAGCTTTACAATTGGAAAAATCGTATTTTTGCTGCTCCAAAAAAAAAAAAAAGTATCATGTCTTTTTTTGATGTTATCCTGAAGGGCAAAAGATGGCAAGCCAGAGATAGACTTTGAGACCGATGTGAGTGACTTCCGTTTGCCCGAGATTGAGAACGAGGAGCTGAGGAAAAGTCTGAGGAACGGTGGATCACTGAGAGCCAAACATGACATCCCCGACATTCACTACAGTCTCAGCGTGAGTGGATCACCTGTGTGATCGCTACAAACACAGAGGAGGATGAGAGTGTTTGATGTTCCACCTGCAACACAAGAAACATGGTTATACTAAAACAGCAACCTCTTCCTGTTTTGTACAGTTATGTCCCTTCAGTCCAGTAGATCATATCTATCCAATGTAAAGGATGACGTTTGTGGTGGTAGTCTTGTGTGTTTGTGGTCATTATAGTATAGCATAGCAGTACTAGCAATTACATAGAGTATGACATTTTGGCAAATTACTTGTTGATGAGCAAGAGTTAAGTAAAACATACATCCAAGGCCACACAGTTTTATTGCAAAATCACACCAACAGTGTATAAACTGACTGAACAATGTCAACACAAGGTCTAATAAGTAGCTCCTCTTAAGCTGTCGGTAACATCACAGGATCTTCATCAGTAGATGGAGTTCACTCAGTTTTCATGGAATTGTAGATTTTCTTATTTCCATTTTTTCTGAGCACTTTTCATCAATATTGGCTTTGAGTTAGGATTGAAAGTTAATTTAAGAGATGTTTTTTTAATAAACGAACACTTTATCCTTCAATTTATCTGAAAAAAATCATATTTCGCAAATTTGAAAAAGTTTTTTTCTTTTTATTTGATAGTGTCGATATTTGGGCTTGTAAGCACACTTAAAGCTCTTCCAGATGATTTTAGGGTTAGTGGTTAAGATCAGGGTTTGAGTAAAATTCAGAGTTAGAAGTAGTGGTTGTGGTTAAAGTGTGGGTAATCCCCGACAGAACATAGAAAATATAATTCCTCTGCAAACGTGTGCATGTGCCTGTCTGTTTGCGTGTGTGTTAGCGTGCGTCTGGGGGAAGGTGGTTGTTCCAGCTTCAAGCTGAGATGTACTTGTGGTTTTGTAGTAAGACTGCCCGAGTTTCCTTTTGAAGCCGTGTTTAAACTGTTGTTAAATTTAAAATGTCTTACTTTTAACGCTCTCTCTTTGTCTGTTTCTGTGTTTGTCTCAGGCCTACCTCGGTATCTTGTATCTGAAGCCGAGGACACAGATTATACTGAGGGGGAAGAAGATTCTGGTTAGGCTGGTGTCGAAGAGGCTGAAACACATTGAGCATGACGTGTACAAACCCCACTTCAGTGTATCCCTTAAATATCTGTGTGGTTCCTTATATGTGTGGATGGTGGTATGAAGCCAAGTCATTATCTGTATCAGATGCAAACAGGAAGTGGAAAGTTTGTAGCTTTTGGAGATGAATCAGGCAGTAGTACTTTTGCTGGGATCTGACAAGGCGACAGGTGTTTGAGAGGAGAAAATGAAAAGAGAATTGACAGAAACTGTGTCTTTGCGTGGCAAAGACTTTCCACTGTTTTGTTTGGCATGGCCAAACATGTTTGATTGAAAGTTCTTGACATAAGTTCCACAATTACATTAACTGTTTCTACACAATTCAAAGCACCACTCTATGGCTGTCTGGGGTTTTTGATTTTTAAAATGGAAAGACACATACGCTCTTACATTTTATTTTGTATCCATCAAAACCTTTTATACAGACTACATCCACAGAAATATTTTTCTGTTGAAAAAAAAAACAGGCTCCTTTCATTGTTTAAAATGGAAGGAGCCAGTTTAAATCATTGCAGAAAATATTTATTTTATTTTTTATTTGAATTAATATTAGTATATTATATTTGTATCAACCATCAAATGTAAATGCTGACTTTTACTGCTGTTCACCTCTGATAACTTGAGTTTGCTAAATGTTTGCTGATCCTATTATGAAACCTGCCAATGCCCAGTGCTGTTAACCTTGACTGGTGTCTGTCAGAAAGAGAAGGTGAAGGTGACCTTTGGGCTGAACCCGAAAAACAAAGACTACTATGGCATCATGATGTACCACAGGAACCGACTCATTAAAGCCTATGAGAAAGTGGGCTGCCAGCTGAAGGTAGGGGAAACGTATTTCACTGTATGTCTTCATGCATGGCAGACGCAGTGATCAGCTCAGTGTTTAGTAATAATTAATATCTGCCTCTGCTTTAATCAAACTTCCCAATTCCCTACAGGCTTCAGGTCAAAGGGCAGGTGTTGGGGTCATCGGTATCATCGAGTGTAACTTTCTCAAACCCGCACACAACAAACAAGACTTTGAATACACCAAAGAATACAGGTACAACACACACGTACATAACAAACAAAACCAAGACTCATAGAAGAAGTTTTGTGCTATTGTGTGCTAATTCACTATCTGCTTAGATTGATTCTTGGAATACAGCAGATAAGGGCAGAAAATAACTGCTACATACTGTGTTTACAAAGATATTAAGAAACATAACAACATTGACTCATGCAGCTCTTCCTGGAAGTGCTTCCATTTCTGCAAACTTTACACCAAGTATGAGTGTTTTACAGATGATCTAAAAATCCTTAAAATAATTTTGTCTACGCTCCTTATTTCCTTTTAGAGAAACAGACCTGTTGAGAAATATTTGCATAATACACTGTTGTGTTTATAATTTTAGGTACAACAGTAAAATAAATTCACCGTCTTCTACTTTTTCTTCTCCCAAGACTCACCCTTGGTGCTTTGGGCCTAAAGCTGAACGACTACTGGAAAGAGGTGATAGAGAAGAAGGCCAGAGAGCGTGAGTTTTACGCTCTGGAAAGAGATGAAACCGCAGACCAGCAGGACGCTGATGAGTAAGTGTTGACTTTTTTTTTTAATCTTGGCAGTTGTTGTGCGAGGAGTGGAAAGAAAATTCTTCTCCTCACCTACAATCCTTTCCATAACTTTGGTCCAAAATATGTTAAAATGAGATTTATTAATTTATGTGAGAAAAACGTGTTTAATTAGCGTTTTACACTGCTGAAAGTGGATTTGTTTTTTCTGGTCATCTTGATCGAAATATGCGCACAAAATTGTTAAAGCCACTGTAAGAGTAAAATAACTGGTCCACGTTCAACAAGCCTTTTATGGATAATGATGGTAACATAACAGGAGGATACCGGTCAGTTGATAACACTCTCATGTAGGAACTTGTCAATTCAAATGAAAGAAAAAATATTACATTTATTTCCTCAAAGCTTGAAATTAGAGACTTGAGAAACTTGAGCTGCTGTCTTGACAGAATCAGATAATAGTAAACCTGCTGAGGCAGGGAAGTTCAACAGATTTTTAAACCCAGTTGAGCATTATTTATTTGGCATACAGGACCATAAAATAAACTGCTTCAACAAGAAATATTTTTATGTTGTATGTAGCTTTTGAAAAGACACTTTCATGTACACAAACAGATAGACCTGCTGTGTGAATTTTTCTAAAATAACTTCCCCTCTAAAGCCAGCTTCTGTATGTTCAGGGGTCCCATGTGGTTACAATGTGAAGACTGCCTGAAGTGGCGAAGCGTCCCTGCAAGTCATTACAACGTGGTTCCTGAAAGCTGGAACTGCAGCCAGAACCCCAACTTAAATTACAGGTGTGTATTTCTTATTGTTTACTTCCTTGGATTCTATTTAAGACATCAAATGTTAGAGAGCTTGCATTTTGATCTGAAAGCATGGAGTGGAGATATTGACATTGATGAGGCAAGAATGGTCTAATGAAGGACACTATTTAATTGTATTATGATAAATGCAGGATAGAGCATTTTGGGGATTTTCACCCATACTACTGACTTGCAGTCAGGATACCCCCGGCCACTATTTTTTCATTTGTATCTTCGACCTTTATGAAAGTGCAGTACTGAATTACTGAAGTTACCCTTTCAGGCTCTGTCTACATACATATTCAGATATTTTTGAAAAGTGATATTTTCCTCCACTTTTTGGCCTCTCGTCAACACGCAAACAGAGTTTTATGTCGCTGTAATGGAAACATCTTTTAAGGTGGGGATTTTTCAAAACACCAGTTGCTTTGTAACTGTGTCGATGTAAAACAAAGTATTTGCGAAATGATGACCTCATCTTAATTTGCTCATTCCCATTTGTGGTTATGTGTAATGAGCATGCGCCAGAAACCCCCACAACAACAATATATGCTGACAAATATCAGCAGCTCCTCATCCGTCCACAGATGAGTCACATTTTGTATTCGCCATAGCACCTTGGTCGGTGTACCAGAAAGATGTTAAATAAATTGGTATCTCTCTGTTGTCTGTTGTGTTTCACATCCCTGTCTCTGATTAATTTGTAAGATGAAAAAAAATTCAGCTGCCACGTTGGACTTTAGAGAACTACTTGTTCCTTATCAGTGTGAGTCTGTTGACTATAACAGGAAGGCCCTGAGCTGAACTTTAGCAGTACTTAAGCTGCCAGATCTCTTCGACTTTCAGAAGCTGCTCTTCACCAGAGGAAGCAGAAGACAGCGAGGAGCAGTTAACACCCAGCTACCAGAAAAACCACAAGAAACAGTAAGTTCCCATGTCATTTCTCTAGACCTCTCAAACTTTGTGTGTGAGAGTTTGGACACAGAGAGAAGTTTCACACTGCTACACTTAACTGCATGCCTGTGTGTACATGTGGGTACACGTGCCATTTTGTGGTTCCTATCTGTCAGTTTCACGCTCTTATTTCCTGTTCATGTGATTGCGTGTGTCTAGTTTTTCTTTACTCTGCCCAATAGTGATCAACATTTGTTACCCCTAAATGCAAAGGAATACAAATATTGATTGGTGGAATAAATTTAAAACCAAAAACTGTTTAACATCTAATATACAAATTTGTTTGTGCATTATTGGATGTTATTGGCTTAATAGGATTAAGGATCATCAAATTAGTTAATTAGCTAAGATAACTACTGTTTATTTTGCAGAAGTTAGCTTGAAACCCATGTTGCAAGATAAACAGAATAACTTACAAGCGGCATTTCAGGTTCATAAAATATAATAAAAAATATAATAAAAAGAGTAACCTGAACTATAAAAACTATATGTATGGCTGCAATGTGCCTACTTATTATTTTCCAAGTGCTTACTTTCTTCCCTAGTAACAGATAATCCTAACAGCAGTCAGATTGGAGACAAAACAGCCAACTAGAAATTACCTGTTTAACTAACTAACTGATCAATTTCTATAACTGTACACTAAAACAATATGCAACACTCTCAGATCACAAACGTTTCAGGGTTTGGGAGCACAAAGGAATTTGAGATAAGGCAAATGAGTGAGTGAGAACCAATTCAGTTAATAGTGTTATAATAGTGTGATATTTTGAGTATCTTCCCCTCTCAACTCATTCATCTCTGTTTGTTTTTTCCTGCAGAGAGCATCCCAAAAGCAGAAAACGAGAAAAATCATTGGAGGTTTGTGAAAAGTTAGAAACTTTGGGCACCTTTGCTATTGATAAAGACCCCAGTGTGCTGTTTAGCTTCACAACGTCTGGCTACATTGTGTATAAGTTTTCTTGGTTGTTTGCCCTGCAGGTGTGTGAGTTCCAGGACCAAACGACTAAACATCAGATCCTCTCACGCAGTTCATCAGAGCCAAGCTGGCCCACCTTTCGAGCAGGTGAACGCCAAACGGAGGAAGACTCACTGGATCGGACGAGCACAGATCACCTGACAGACACACACCTTCATGATGATGCACAGACACAAAGTAGAGTCACAGATGAAGTCACACACACACAACAGAATGCAGCTGGAAGAGCCACCGTCATTGAAGAGAGGACACAAGTCAGACATGGGGAAAATCAGACCATTGATAACAGGGGCGAAGATGAACAGAGAAACACGAACATGGAGCCGGTTGAAAGAGGAAAGGAGTCAACAGACACATTACGGTGAGATATATTGTGTGCAAGTCCAGAATTGTGAATAATCCTCCTTTAAAAAGATTTCATCAGTGTATTTTACTTTGGTGCTGTTGCTTTAAAGCATGTTTTAAGTTTTTGTTGTTTTTTTCCCCTCCTTTTATCTATCATTTGTTAATTAATATCATTTTTCAATGAAAACTCAATTACAAAGTTGTGTTGTCAATGAATGGTAATGCAGTTGGGAGCTGGACATGCAGCAGAGAAAGGACACTCCAACCTTTGGGATTCAAGAGATTGCTGCTGTCTGTTTGTTATTGCAGATTTTAGACATTTCATTTTAACTATGTCAATGGTCAGGTATTAGTAGTCTTCTGGGTGTGTTTTATGAGACTGACTGACTCTAGACTAGTTGATTAGAGCTATCCCTGGCGCTAACATGGAGTATGTTTCCGCTGCATTATCTCCCAATAATAACATGACTATGACAAGTAGATAAAGCTCATGACATACTTTGTTATGGATTACCTGTCTCAATCATTTCTGAACTGTCTGTAAGTTAATTTTCACATGATAAACCAAAAACTGACGAGCTTTTGTCCTCTGTAGCCACAAGAGGAAATCAATCTCATTAATTCACTCTGTGAAAAAGAAGCCATGTCTTCAGGAGGAGTTCCCTGACTCAGAAAATATGGCTGAAGAGATTAATCCTGAGAAACAACCAAGTGTACCCAAGATGGTGTCCTTGGAGAAGACCAAGCCTCCCAGAAGCAGCCGAGTTGAGAAACCAGGCGATGCAGCACAGCGACCCAACAGTCTCACCTGGACCCACTCACTCCCCTCCACCCAGACTGTGATGGTGTCTCCTCTGAGTCGAACAGAAGGGCCTTGGAGCAGACCACTGCCTCCAGAGGGGAGTGGGCGGGAAGCGAACGTGCAGAAGCTGGTCGTGTTGGAGAAAGAGGCCCAGAGGCTGCGGAGGCTTCTAGCTCTGGAAGTCACAAAGACAACTCAAGGCACGATGACAACTGCTGATAGCAGCGCCGAAAGGCCCACAAGAGGGATGAGGTCTCCACCTGCATCCAGAGCAAGCAGAGAGGTCGGCTCCCAGACCGACGTGGCCGAGGTCAGCAGAGTTCATACCCAATATTTCAGGTTCATTATTAGTGAAGTGCTTGATGAAGAAAGAATGTTTATTTAAGGACATCTAATCTTAAATGAAGATCTAACAGCAAACTCTGAGTAATCCAGTATTCTCCCTCCTCTGCATCAGAGCTCTGGTTCATCCAGTAGCCTGACCCCGGCTCCAGGACATTTTGGGATGGTGGTTCTGGGTCAGAGAGCTGTGTGTGGGTCGATAGGGCAGCCTGAGCAGAATATGTCTAAGAAGGAGAGGACCGAAACTCATAGCAGGATGAGAGTCGGCGACAACGAGGCCTTTGAGAGCAACAGGTGTGTATTCTAGACATTTTAGCTTTTCTCTGAAGATTTTGGTAGTGGATAGCAGTAACAAATAAATCAAACTTCAACGTCTGTAACTTTATTTACTGTCTTTGACTTTGGTTTGTCTATACTTTCTAAGCTTGAGAAACTGATTACTTTCAGATGTAAACATTTGTCTCTATAAACCTCCAGTATAAAGAGTTGTTTCCTGTAGCTGGCAGGATTACACTTGTGTGCAGGCGCGTAAATGTTTCCACTTTAAAAGACAAAGCAATCCAGACAATCATGGTATGAATACATTCGTCTAGCTTTACCAACACTGTTTACTATTTATTTCACCGTTTCTTCTACTCACTTCTCCAAAAACAGTTAAGTCATGTCCTCTTTCACAATTATTAAGACCTTCTTGTTCTCCATTTCTGCTGATTCGTAAATAGAATGTGGATTTCCCCTTGACAGAGTTTTATCAACTGAGCGTCTGAAATTTTTAATAGCTTTATTGATTTAGCTGTTCTCCAATCAGATCTTCACAGGAAGATCTTCTCAGCATCCGTAACAATGTGGTGGTGCTTCTCACAGCCCTCTTGCCTCAACTGGACCTGGCTGGCATCAGCATGGAGACCACCGACGTGGACAACATCCTGCAGCAGATCATAGAGGTCAACTCACTGAAGCTATGATCAGTGCTGTTATAAAATCAAGATTGAAATGTTTGGATTGGAATTTAAAGTCTTTGTTTCAGAGTTGTAAGACATCAGGCTTTTGTTGCCACCATACATATTGCCAGTTAGTGTAGTTTAATTTTGCATCCCTTTAATGTGCTCATATATTTCAAGAAACATTGTTGTAAGCATTTCTATTCTATTAACGTACATGTAACTTTTAATTTGAAATGTTCTGTTTCTGAAAAGCGTGATGTATTGCTATTTTTCGTTTTGCTTCTGTTTTTACTGACTATTTAAATGAGTTTTATACGCATGTGTTCAACATGGAGCCATGCTTTTTTTCTAGATTTTTTTCAAGTTTGCATTAAAATACTGAAAAACCATTTATTGTACACTGCCTCTTAATTTTCAGTGTTAATTAACACTGTACTCCTCATCAATCCAGTGCAAAATGCAGAAGTTCTGCAGTACCTGTTATTTTCCACAAGGTGGCAGCGAGAAGCCTAGTTATGAAAATGTGGCTCTCAAAACCATATTCTTGGAATATTTAGGTTACGATAATCTCAGAAATCCTCCAATTATTTAATATGACCATTTTTGCTTTGGGACTTAGTTTTTTCTCTTGCAAGTATTACCGTCAGTTAGTTGGATCCTAAATAAGTTAAGGGCACTCTATGTTATTTGTTCAATGTGATGAGTGGGTTATTTTGTATAACAACCCAATCAACTAAAAGCTCTGTGCCATATTCATTAAATCATTGTCACAGTTTGGGCCAATTTTTTTTTTTTTTTACAAAGTAAAAAGATTAACTACTCAATTAAATTTAATTTTTTTTATAGCCTAATATGTTAAATCAGAAATGTGCCTCAGAAGGCTTTGCAATCTGGACAGCGCACGACTTCCTCTGTCCTGGGACCCTTGCATCGGAAAAACAAGAGATACAAACATACGTGTTTGCGACCTATCAGTAAGCCTAATAGTTTCTCACTTTCTAATAAGCGATGCAGTTCTAGGTTAATGTTAACAAGTTGATACATTGATTTTGTCTCAGCCAGTGTCATTTATGAGTTCATGGTGCCGCAGCATTAGTGTGTCAAAGACAAACCCCCCCTCGCTGGACAATAAAGACAGGTAACAAATAAACAAACACCTCCACTCCATGCTTTTCAGATCAAAATTCAAACATTCACCTGATCTCATCATAGCAGAGCGTGCGCATTTCTCCCACCATACGCCCCCACGTGCGATTTCAGCTGCCCTGTTCCTCCTCTGCCCCCCCAACACACACACACACATTTCCTTTAAATATTGCAGCCCACACCAGGAGCAGCAGAGCCGTTGCGGTGTTTGACCCTGGACACTTCGGATCTGCCCGAGATGAGAGCCATCACACTTCTGCTGCTGCTGCTCTGCTCCTCCGCCGGAGAGGCGCAGCACAGCGCCGCTGTCAGAGTTTATTACATCGCGGCTGTAGAAATCGGTTGGGACTACGTTTACCTGGACAATGCTGAGCCAGCGTCCGAGCAAAGGTGATTATTGATTTGCTTCATTTAAACTCACCCACTCTGATATGTCATTCAGACATCAGCCACTTTCCAAACGCTTGTTTAGTAGTAATTTAAAAAAACAATAAGAAGACATTGGGTTCTGTACAATTATTATATGCTTCTAATACAAGCTCGTGTTTTAGAAACTCACACATTTACAATTAATTGAGATAGGAAAATTAGATTTAATGGGCTGTTTTATAAGTGGTCGTTTTCTCATTATTTGATTGGTTTGGTTTCATTGATTGCATTCGTTTTGTTTTCCTAGAATGAGATCCAGAGATATTCCTCAAAAATACGTCAAGGCAGTGTACAGGGAGTATACAGATTCTACATACACTGTCCCCAAACCAAGGCCAGCATGGACAGGTAAGGCGCTTTTGATATTCTCAATTTTCTCAATCGATCAAGTATGTCATTGGGTTTGTGTTATTGAATCATTATTTCCATTAATGGTTGATAGCCCACTTGCTCTATTATTTTGATAAATAAAACAAACAAAATAATGTCCAGAACCTGAAATGGAATGTGAAATTTAGTAGTTTTACAGTCAATAATGCTGATGTTGTGGACAAATATAGTGTTTGCCTGACTTTTCAACACAAAGAACAAAACCTAACAGTTGTCAGTTCTGTTTAGGAGCATGTACCTTTTTGTCTTAAAGTATGAGGATGTCATATGTCTGACTTCTTATACGTCTGACTTCTTTAAGAATGTTGTGTCCTCTGGTTGCAGGTATTCAAGGCCCAGTGATTGTTGCCCGGGCTGGTGACAGGGTGGTGGTCCACTTCAAAAACCTGGCCTCTCAGTCCTACAGTATCAGCCCTGTAGGGATCACCTACTGGAAACAGTCTGAAGGTAGAGAACTGAAAGGAGGGATCTGCTGCCAAGCTTTGATATTTTTAATGCAAGCATGCACAAGCTCATCATTTGTCAGCAGAATGCTTCATTTTTTGTGTCAGCATTTTGACTCATAATCAAGTTTTAGTGTGAATTCCATGTAAGAGCTTAAATGAGTCAATGTCAAATTTTATCGTCTGACACACTTTCTTTTTTGTTTTTTTGCTGAAGTCTGAAATCATTTTGGGGTCATGAATGAGAAAGAGCCACAGAAAGGCAATGATGTTAATATCAAATAGCTACAAACCAGAATTGTATCAGAGGCAAACAGTGTGGTAATAAAGTGGCTTCATTAAGTCACTCCTCATTCCTGGGAAATTACAGCAAGCAACGGTTATCATTATCTTGTGTGTGCAGAAGCCAAACGGACAGCCTTACAGCATGATGACTCATTTTAGGTGGCTTTGAATTACAATACCCATACTGCAAAGGAAATAATTAATCATCCCTGATCAGCGAAGCTTTTGGAGGTTAATACCGTTCACAGAAGCCATGTGTCCTAATGCTGCTGTAGATCCTAAGCAGCCAGTTCTTGTAAACAGCTCAGGTCTGCCACAAGGTAGATTCCTATAATGGAGTTCATCATAATCTGAAAGGCTGTACCTGTCGCATCCAGTAATTAGGCAAAATGAGGCAGATCTAATCGCACAAGCATGTGATATTTGGAGTTAAGGAAAAGGCCACGGCCTGTGAGTGTGTGTGTGTGTGGAAACATGTCTGATTTAAGTCATTACTGCACATTATCTTGAGTCAGTGAATCCATCAGTGTAAATTGTTACTTTCACCTTTATTCCTGACAGTATGGTCTTTATAGTGAAAGTTCCCAAAACATCATTTTCATAACGTTATTTCACTTTATTTATTTGTTCTCGTTTCCTGTAAAGTTACTAGTGGATTTTTTTTCTCCTGTATAGTATAAAGATCAGACAAAATTACTTGCATTCTTGTGACACCCATTTTCCTGCTTCAACCCTTCTCTACTTCTGAATGAATGCAGAGGAGTCATGCTGCGTCTTTTCTTTCCAGGAGCCGGCTATGATGACTCCACTTCCGGCCATGAGAAGGAGGATGATGCCGTCTCTCCAGGAGGCTACTATGAGTACGTGTGGGACATCAGCCCTAACGACGGCCCAACTGCCAGTGACCCAGAGTGCCTCACCTACTCCTACTCATCCCAGGTGGACACGGTCCGGGATGTAAACTCAGGACTCATCGGTGCCTTGCTCATCTGCCAAACAAGTCAGTGTGCGATAGGGCAAAGGGTACAGACACAGCATCTAATCAAACCTAGAAACAATCGTTACCTCCCGTCATGTTTTGTGTCTTTATTTAATTTATTGTTCTTTTTAAAGCTCTCACTCCAGTGTCATAAATCGAAGTTTGTGACAAATTTAAAGAAATCAATAGTATACATTCAGTAGTAGCTGAGACATTTCACTCAAAACTACAAATGTGAACCTCATCTTGGTACTGAAGGGAAAGTATGGGAATCAATATGTGTTTGGATGTTTCAGTCTGGAACAATGTAGTGGTCCAATCAACCAACAGATCAACATTGTCATCCCTGCACTGAAAAAATTGCAATGAGTAGGCGTTTATCTGGCTCTATAGAAAAGTAAAAATGTATAGGGAAAAGGTTGCTCCTGTATTTTCATCTGCTCCGTATTTTCATCTGCATAGTATCACGCCTTGCACACTACATCACATGTATTTTGTTTTTTCCAGGTGCCTTCACAGATAATGGCCAGAGGAGAAACCCTGCGTTTGTCCTGCTGTTTGCAGTGTTTGATGAGACAAAGAGCTGGTATGGACAGTTAGGAGAGAGCAGGCGCAGAGAGAGGTTCAAGAAAGGAATCGGTAGAAAGGAATACCACACCATCAATGGATATGTCAACTCTACGTTACCCGGTAATGAACCACACCGGCTGTAGACAGGGAGTCTGTTCCATGAAGTTGTGTTGTGATGTTAAGTGTTGCTAAGACTGTGCTCAGTGGCTGCTCTCTATGTGGTACACACAGGACTTCGGCCTTATTCTTTCCCTCCCTCCCTCTTTCTCTCTCTGTTTGTGTGTAGGTTTGACAATGTGTCAGGGCCGTAGTCATGTGTTCTGGCATCTGATTGGGATGGGCACAGCTCCAGAGATCCACTCCATTCAGTTTCAGGATCACCCTCTGCAGGTAATTCAAGTCCTCACATAAAACAGTAACACATTTTAAAGGGTAACTGAGATATTTCCTAACCTCCTAGGTTAAGAAAAGTCTGATTAATCTAACCAGCAAGAGTATACTAGATTTTTAAAGAATCAGTGTTGCCAGCTCTTTTACAGTGAAGGTAGCTACAGCAGCACTAGTTTCAAAAGTCTCTGAATCTAGATAGAAAGTTGCCACATTGGCATCTTGACAGTCCTTTCAGGCCTGCTTCAAAAAATGACACTTGCATTGTTATTGTTTAGGTGTTGATTCATCGAAAAGTCACCGTTGAGGTGACCCCTATGACATTCATCACTGCAGAAATGAGACCTGCTACTGTAGGCCGCTTCCTTATGAGCTGTCAGATACATGCTCACCGCAATGGTAAGAAAGACGGGATAAGTCTCCTGGATTTTCTGTCACTCTTATTAAAATATACTTGTTGCCACCTCTATTCAAATGATAACTCTTGTTCTTGTTGTGAACTACTGCCCAGATGGCATGAACGCCTTTTTCACAGTTGAGAAATGCCCTGAGCCTCTGCCGGGACCCGACCTGCGTAACGTCAAACACAATGATTATGTGCCCAGCACTGACGACTACAGTGACGATGGCGAGGATTCGTTCAACACCATAAGCTTTCAGCCTAAGAAACCACAAGTGCGAGCAAGATCCAGCGGTGGACAGCAGTCTATAACCTGGCGGCATTACATCGCTGTTGAAGAGGTCACCTGGAACTACGCCCTTTATCTCAAACACACAGATAGGTAGGAAAGATGGAGGAGGAGAAAGAAGAAGAAGAATAGCAGAGAGTGAAAGTAGATTTAAATTGATTGTCTTTTCTCTTTTGTCTTTGACACATCAGTGAGTTGCAGTCTGGATATTTGGATGCACCTCCCAATCACCTGGGCTACAAGTATAAAAAGGCTGTGTACGTGGAATACACAGATGGATCTTTCACAAAGAAGAAGAACCCCAAAACAACACTGCTGGGTCCACTGCTGAAAGGAAAAATCAACGATCAAATCCATGTGCGTGAGGACAGAAAATATAAAAATTGGCCTTTTTTGCATGATAATAATAATTACAAAAAATCTGTTCTCAATCATAGAAAAACAGAAGCAAACTCATGTAGCGCTTTTTGTTTGGGCTTTCTACTGATCTCCCATTGGTTTGATCTGTGTTTGCAGATCACTCTCAGAAACCTGGCCAGTCGCCCTTACAACATCTACCCCAATGGCCTTACCAAGATCTTTTCAATGCCGAGATCTGCAAATGGTAAGCTTAAGAACGGATATAAAGCAACAGACTAAATTCATCAATCGTTTATATCAAAATCATCAATGCAAGCTTGCAAATATACTCAAAATCTGTCATTTTAGCAACACAAATTGTATGTTTAAAGTATTCAGTGTACTATGTTTTCCTACCCATCTTTGGTGGTCTTATTCTCATTTCATTTTCTGTTCAGCTGAAGAGAAGGACTTGCGCTCCACAGGAGTGCCACCCAACGGGACGTCCATCTACGTTTGGAGGCTAACAACAGACAATGGACCCTTGGAGGGAGACCCCCAATGTCTGACCCAACTGTATCAGAGCACCGTCTCCAGAGAGAGGGACTTGGCCTCCGGGCTGGTGGGCACCCTGCTCATCTGCAAGTCCGACACCATATACACCAGAGGACGTCTGGTGAGAAGAACATCTCTATAATAATAATAATAAATATGCACAATGTTGAATGGATTATTTACAAAAATCCTGCTTTGTTCTATCTCAACTGCACAAACGTAATATAACACTCTGTGTCTCTTTTACTGAATCTGCTGCTGCATGCAGATGGGCCCAGAAAAAGAGTGGAGCCTGATATTTGCTGTGTTTGATGAGAACAGAAGTTGGTACTTCAACGAAAACATGCAGAAGTCCAGCCAAAACTCGAACATCACAGACCCGGAATTCTACAAGTCTAATGTCATTTACAGTAAGAACAAATCTCTGTAGGTTCATCACTACGGAGCAAACCCTTTCACATTGCTTTTACACTGTCATTTGATACATTGTTATTAACTCTGAATTTCTTTTTAATTCCAGGTATAAACGGCGCCATTTTTGCCGGGCGACAGTTTGTGCTGTCTCAAACTGACGTTGCCTTCTGGCACGTGGCCAATGTTGGCTCCCAGAGTGACTTCCTCTCCGTTTACTTCACGGGAAACCTCTTTCAGTACCAAGGCCTTTACCAGTCCGTCCTCACCCTCTTCCCCATGACCGGCATAACCGTTCCCATGGAAGCCGAGCTGATGGGTGAGACTGACGTGTTATTTGTTAGATAATGTTGGTGGGTGAAACCAAATTCAAAGATCATTAATTGAATGCTTTAAAATGTTTGATGCTGAAGGTCACAGTAACCTAAATACCTTTTAAGCTAGAAGTTTTAGCTAGTTTTGCCCTGTAAGGTAAGCTAGGCTGATTATACTGTAGGTACAGAAATCTTCTGCAGATATGTTTCTATGGCTTGACAGCAGTTGCTAACATGTGCAAGCTTCAAATGTTTTCAAAGCTTTCGTAAATCAAGCAGGAAAATCCAAACAGATTATATACATTTTTCTGTGACAAATTTACAAAAACAAAGAGCATAGTAGGAATCATTGCTAAGACAATATAAACAAATAAAAGTTTGTGTCATACATTCAGATGAAGTAGCCAGGGCTCAGTAGCTGTGACTTAAAAATGCTGCTTTCCTGAAGCACTGTTATTCCCAGATGCTGAGAAATATGAGAGCTGCAGATCTGGATTTATTGATGCACATCAACGCATATGGATATGTGATGCTGATATGTGGGCTTCTATAGAAAACAATGGTTGCAGGTGGTTTTGATTCGCCATGCTTTCCGGATTGTGTGTTGCTCTTGAGTAATAAATGATCTTTTCCCAGGTGAGTGGGAGATCAGTGCCTACGATGGCAGCCTCAAGAGCCGGGGGATGAGCGTCAGTTACAGCGTACTTCAAAGCGCCGATGGAGACCGAGTTGATCGTGACGGGATTGACGACGACATCTCTGACTATTACGATCAGCCAGACTTTCAGCCGAGGGGCAGAAGACCTGAAAATCTGTTGGTTCCAATGTGTAAGAAACCCCTCACGGATAACAATACTCAATCAGTAAACAAACAAAATGTCACTTGTGATAATTCGACGGGGGGTGAAGAACATTCAGCAACTCAGCTAGAGGAAGGGATAGCAACATCACCAGAAGGAGAGGGAGGAATCCCACAGGATATCTTGGAGGAAATAGAGATAGATGGGGAGCGGACAGTTACTCAGAATAAGACTGAACCTGCAGGAGGAGAAGGAGGTGGTAGACACAGGAGACAAGCAGACAGCAGCTGGACAGATGAAGACATCCGTTCTGGAGCCTCAGAAGATGGAGGAGCTGGGATAGAGATTGTAGAAGAAGCTGTGAAAAATAGGACTGACACCGGTGCCGAGGTAAAAGCTGAGGAAAAGAGTGAAGCTTCAAGTGTGAATAATAGGACGAATGGAGAGCTTGAAGAGAGAAACGAGATCTTACTTGACAGCAATCCAATGCTGAAAGATAAGGACTCAACTGTTGGGCTAAGCAATTCAGAAGAGATGGATCAAAACTTGGTACCACAAAACCATATCCAGTCTGAAGCTGAGCGATTTACAGCAGATCTGCCGGATTTAAAATATAACTACACTGATAACATCCAAACAGGGATTGATCTATCCCTCGAGTATGATGACTACAGCCAAGAGGTACCATTTTCTGTGTGTGCATGTCTTATGTACATTAATTAGGTATATATATTTGTCACATATATATTTGTCACAAATCGAAACACATCCCTCTCAACTGCAGCAAATGCTAAATTTGATCATAGGACAACAACACATCAGATATACTTTCTACGGATTACATGGACCTGCGCTCCGGAGAGACCAGATATCGCAACTACTACATTGCTGCAGAGGAGATCAGCTGGGACTACGGCATCAGAAAACCACACCAGCTCATCCAACCCGGGTAAGAAAAATATTTCATCCAGGTTTCCTTGCAGGACCTCAAAGGGATTGTTTTGTGGAGAATTCGAAAATCTGCCTATCAGCGCCTCTAAAGCTCGCTAACATGTCATTTTTCGGGATTTGGGTCAACATTTTTTTGACCCAAATCAAAAAAATTGCATTTTAAAAATCCATTCTAATCCTAATGTTTAATACAGCAGTTTTGTTTCGACTCCTCTTTTTAGAGAGATGCGTCGAGGGATGAGGAAGTTCCTGCCAGAGTATAAGAAGGTGGTGTTTCGAGCCTACAGCGATAAAGACTTCCTTCTTCCTGTAGGCAGAGGAGAGCCCCAGGAACACCTGGGAATCATGGGACCTTTCATCAGAGCTGAGATTAATGATGTCCTCAATGTGAGTGATATTTTAACTGAGCAAAATATAAGAATATTGAATGATATTGTAAAAAATACTTATATTTGCCCTCTCTGTCTTATTCAAGGTGGTGTTCAAGAACAAGGCATCCAGACCTTACTCCTTTCACCTTCAGGGGGTCTACGACCGCAGCCAGGGGGCCGGCATGAGTCAAACTGATAACCTATCTGCTCCACCGGGGGTCCCAGGAGAGCCTGTGGCCCCTGGGGAGGCACGGACCTATAACTGGAAAGTAACCAGGAAACAAGGACCAGCCGACACTGAATTTGACTGCAAAAGTGGGGCTTACTACTCCACTGTGGATAAGGTCTGGATAGGTCTTTACCTTAAGCCTGTTCCCACTTTATGTTTCATGGATACAGCATGTACTTTATGTCTGTGTTAATTTGTATAAATTCTAATCCAAAATGTATTTCCATGCATGGAAATCAAATGGCAATCACAAAAAAATGCCCCATATTGATGCATCGTTTTTAATTATTAAGGCTAACAGTTGAGCTACATGACAAGAAGAAAATAAGTATTTCTGTGCTATGTTACAGGAGAAGGACCTTCATTCAGGTCTGATTGGTCCGCTGGTGATCTGTAAGTCCGGTATTCTCCGGACTCGTCAGAACACACAGCCAAATGTCCAGGAGTTCGCCCTCCTCTTCCACACCTTTGATGAAACTAAGAGCTGGTACATGGAGGAGAACCTGCGGCGGCACTGTGCTCCGCCCTGTCAGGCCAACACTGAGGACCCCTGGTACCACATCAGCAATAAGTTTGCAGGTGGAGACGATGGTTGATTGTTGCTGTCATGTTGTATTGAGTTTAGTTTAATTTCAAACTCAAAAATAAAATCTCAGAAATAATGCCTGCGTTTTTCCGTAGCAATAAATGGTTATGTGGCAGAGACACTTCCTGGTCTGTTGGTCGCCCAGTACCAGCTCGTCAGGTGGCACCTGCTGAATGTTGGAAGTGATGGAGAGTACCACGTTGTGCAGTTCCATGGTTTACCTTTCACTGTTCACACCCAAAAGGAACACCGTATGGGGGTCTACAACCTCTTCCCTGGTAAACACACACACACACACACACACACACACACACACACACACACACACACACACACACACACACACACACACACACACACACACACACACATAAATACATACATTACAACTCACTCATTTAAACTCTCTGTTTATGTATAGCATTAAAACACGCAACACATAAACAGATGTTTCTGCATTTGCAGATTTGAGTTGACCTTATAGGAAGCAAACATTTTCCAGTACCCTGTATAGTAAATTACAACTGTAATCCATGTTTCGGGCTAAACTATTTATTCATCAGATTGATTTTACGTCTAAGAAATTTCGGTACGTTTAAACCAACTTATGTGAACCACATCCTTATTATGCATCTAATATCAATACGATTTTCTGTCTAAGTTACATTAAACAAAGTGAAAAAGACCAACTGTAAGAGCATAATATTATGATACCTGTTAGTGTTTTTACAGGCTGAAAAAATGTAATCCAAGAAAATGATCTAGTTTCCATCTTTTTATTGTCTCTTTTTTAAGTAATTATCTGACTTGCACTCTGAAAGCCTTATTTTATTTTTTTTATTTTTTTTTTTATATAACTTAATGTGTTGCATTGCTCTTTGTCACTCAGGATTGTTTGGCACGGTGGAGATGAGACCCCCCACAGTCGGCACGTGGCTGGTGGAGTGCACTATTGGAGACTACCAGCTGGCCGGCATGAGGGCTAAACTACTGGTTTATAATCCACGTAGGTACACGGAGTGTCACATATCTGTGAAAAATATCTATATAGCATTCATATTTAGAATGTTATATTAAAGATTAATAGAGCAGTAATAGTAGGTTAGATTCACTGTAGGTGTTTATTTAGCCATCATAGCATCAATGTCAGGATGAATACATCGCTAAAATGTTCCACCTTTCAAACACTCTAGTTCAGTTGGACTTGTATAAGAAACAATCTTGTCACTGCACATTTCATCACATTATATGAATAACGTCAGTGGCCTTCCCCACATTTTCGACACTGTAAAGTATTTTGTGTAAGGTATGGGGCTTTTTTAATTAATGAGGACTTCCAATATTGCAAAGTTGAATATCTGAGGTAAACCTGTTAAGTCACACTTTTCATAATTTCCAGAAATGTCAAAACAGATGTATAGTTCTGTACTGTCCAGACGTGTTAAGTGCACAGAAAAGGATTTGAGGAATGCAATATTGAGCTGGAATTTTTCACATGCAGGGTGTGTCTTGCCTCTGGGGATGAAATCAGGAAGGATCCAGGATTCCCAGATTACAGCGTCCGATCACATAGGTAAAACAGAGTTTTTCATTTAAAAGGGTAAACATACCAAGAAGACCCTCAATATTTGTTTATACTTGTAGAGAAAGTAAGTGCTTACCACAAATACCCAGTGTGCTGAAAATGAAAACAACCCAGTCTTGGGCCATCAAGCAGCTTTATTAAATCTGAAAGCCAGGAGATGACCCACACTGAGTAGGATTATAATTGTGTTTACACACATGTGTCCAGATAAATGGGAGCCGAGGCTGGGGAGGCTGGATCAGTCTGGTTATATCAACGCCTGGATGGGCAAAAACAAAATGTCATGGATACAAGTAAGATAAACAGCCTGTTAACCATTGCACAGCAACAATATGCTATGTAGTGGTCAGTGTGCTAATGCAACATCTGAATTGAGTATTCTTTTTATAATGTCCAAGTCCAGAAACACAGTGAAACGTACTTTCATGTGTGTGTTAATAGGTTGATCTTCAGAGACCCACCCTGTTGCACGGTGTGCAGACACAGGGAGTCCGGTCCAGGCTGAGGGACAACTACATAACAATCTTTCACATCTCCTACAGCCTGGACCAAGAGACTTGGACCACTTACAGAGGAAACACATCCAAGCAGAACAAAGTTGGTCTTCTACTGTTACTAGAATTAAATGTACCTAGAAGCACTAGTGGTTTCTAATTACAGCTGAATACCATGACATCTTGCTGTTTCATTGTCAAATGAATACAGTAAAGGCAACACATTGTTCACTGTAATTGGTTGACTATCTCAAGCAAATTTCAATGATCCTTGAAGTTTGAGCTGAATTGTTTGTGTTGCTCTGGTTTAGGTATTTTATGGTAACAAGGACGCCTCCACGGTGAAAAACAACCCCTTCTCTCCACCATTTTTGGCTCGCTACGTCAGGATTCAGCCTCTGAACTTTGTGCAAAAGCTTGCTCTCCGTCTGGAGCTGCTGGGCTGCGATCTCAACAGTGAGTTACACCAACAGGAGCAGAATCTATCGCAGAGTTAATTTTATTCTGTATGAAAGAGCAGAGAATGACTCTTATGTTTGTGTCTTTGCGTGTGACCAGGCTGCTCTCTCCCTCTCGGCCTCCAAAAGAGGCTGATTCCTGACGCCAGCTTCAGTGCTTCCTCATTTCATTCATCTCTGCTGCGTAGCTGGAGCCCCGACCTCGCTCGCCTCCACCAGGAAGGCGCCGCCAACGCCTGGAGGCCAGAGGTGAACACAAATACACAAATGCTGTGCACATGTAATTTATGCCAAGTTAAAGGGTATCTGAAAGGAATCATTTTACATTTATGTGAATACGCTTTATCGCTTTCTTTCCAAGAGTTAATTAAAAGATTGACTCTCATATCTGTCTGCTTAATATGAAGCTACAATCAGAGCAGACTCTTAGCTTGGCTTAGCTTAGCATGGATACTGACAGCATGGGGAAACAGCTAGCCTAGCTCACATGTAAGTTTTCAAGTCTGTATTGATGATACGTAGGATCAAAAGTGTGCTCAGTTGGACCTGTAACCACACTTAGCATTGATGTCATTGATTTTAGTAATTTGCTCTCTCACGTGGTGCTACGATCCAGATATTATAAGACTTACTACTCTTTCACTCTCCTCTCTATTTCTTATTATTAATTTGTTCTCTAGTTCCTCCTCCTCCTCCTCCTCAGCTTATCATTTCCAAACTTTGCAGCACTGAACTATAGAGGTGTGATTTGTCCCTCTGTCAAACTGGTGAGCTGTTATTAAAGGTCACACGTCAAACAGTAGCACTTGTGATCCATGGACAGAGGTCATCCACTGTGTGCCAACTATAAAACACAATAGCAACCTGAAAGGGCTGCAATGCCTAAACAGATGGCTAACAGTAGCTTAATTTTTAATTGTTCTCAACATCGGTCTGACCGGGAAAACATCTTGCAAATGTGTTCCAGGAAACAGAATGAAATGGGTTGACCTTGATTTACCTTTCCTTGTATAAAATGTGAGAGTTGTGATTTAAGATAGGGTTTTAAATTGTCATCATACTGAACTTCAACTATGTGTCATTTTTGTTTGTTAGGGCTTTTGTTTTTGCCAAACAACTCTTTGAATTTCAGTGTAAACCAGAAGTGATCTCACATGTTGGTTAAATTAACTAAAATGGGGGAAAAAATCCCCATGTTAATGGTTATTGTTATTTGGTTTGGCTGTGTGCAGCCACATCATGTCAGTGGAAAAAGATGCACTGCCAGAAAACACTCCTAGTTTATAAGTTTCCAAATGGTATTGTGGGAGAGGAAGTGGTGTGCTGTTCACTTTGGCCATCCCTACATCTGTTTTTTGTTTTCATTTGCTCGGCCTACTTCTAGCTCGTTCAGAAGCTGGTATGCTCATACTGCTCATACTGCTCATATTGTTTCATAATCACATGATCTTTTTGTAGATCTCATTTTGAGACAAATCAGTGAAATGAAAGAACTAAATGAATACAAACCTCCGTATGCCTGCTTTCAGGTCTGTTTTTTGTTTTTTCTTTGAAACTCATATTTTCCTTAGTGAGATCTAAAAATGTTTATTCTCACTTTTTCTCCCCAGAACAACAACCCTCACGAGTGGCTGCAGGTTGACTTGTTGAAAGTAAGACGCATCACAGGGGTCGTAACCCAAGGAGCTCGATCACTTTTGAGCCAAATGATGGTGACCGAGTTCTCAGTCACCGTCAGTCATGATGGTCACTCCTGGAGCAGTGTGTTGGAGGAGAGCACCCAAAGAGAAAAGGTACTCATCCCAGCTTACTAATAAAAGAAAAACAGTCTCAGTTATGCTAACTCAATTCACTTATTCCTTCACTTAGTCATTGATTCAGAAGGCCTAATCTGTCGCACAGTTTCCTTACTGTTACACAGGTGGATGAGTCACTCTGTGTTGTGGAGCTGACAACCCACCAAAGGAATCCTGTTAAAGTGTGTTAGTGACACACAGTCTAAGTTTAGTTCATCGTTTCATCTCCTGTTTTTTTTATTTTTTTCCTTTCCTCAGATCTTCACAGGAAACAGCGATTCAGAAGATGAAGTTCTCACTGTTTTTGACTCTCCTCTGTTTGGCCGATACCTCCGCATCCACCCGCGGGGTTGGTTCAATGACATCGCCCTGCGTCTGGAGGTCCTGGGCTGTGACACACAGCAGGGGCCCTGACACCGCCGGGCAAACTCAACAACGCCACGCAGCAACATTTTAGTAGCATAATATATCCTGGTTTGTTATTAAGAGCACTTAAGGAGCTAATTTAAGCTATTTGTTATGTGGCCACAACTTTGTTTACATTTCCACCTTTTTCACAGCGTATTTTTTTATTCAGCAAATAATCTTGATATTATGTTGGTAGAAAGCTCAGCAACGAGGTAGACTATTTGCTTTGCTTCAACTTCAGAACAAACTTTTTGAATGTTAGCGTGTGTATATATTTCGTTTGAATGGTTGATGTATATTGTTGGAAAAGTTAGTATTAATGTATTTTTCTGCTTTATAAGAGTTTATATAAACAATGAATCTCAAAATGTTTCACTGGCATTTATTTCTCGCCTTGGTATGACATCGTCTTGTGCTCACAAATACAGAAACAGGACACACATACACTCTTGTTCAAAACTCTTCCAAGTTCAGGTGTGTATGAACATTTAAACAGCTTCGAACAAGGTCACTTCCAAGCAAAAGAAATACTTCTCCATGCACTTCTTCCTGTCCATGTCAGGAGAGGATGTAGCCCTTTCTCACTGCTTTTGTTTTCTTCCCTCTTACCGGCACATTATCTCTGTTCTGTCTTTGTCCCATCCATCTTTAACTTGTCCAAAATGTTCCTGAACTGTTATTTTGGCTTATCCACATCCACCAGGCCCTCCCTGCAGAAACAATGAACAGTTCTGCTCCAACAGTATTCCGTTACTAGTTGAAATACACACTAGTGTTAAGCAGAGGAAAAAGTACGTTCACAGCCGAGGATGAAATGATGAGGGGACCGGAGGGGAAACGATGTTTGTGCACGCTTGTGTCTTTACTTGTGCATTTTTGGTCTGACTGTGTGAAACATAAAAACATGAGCATCCTTTATCTCCTCATTATCAGCGCAGGAAGTTTTGCAGGCCTGGGGTGTATTTTGCTTGAAGAACAGGACATTCGTTGACAGTGACGTGGCAGCAGCACATTCATGCCTGGCTGTCACACTTTATCACTCTGAAAACAATAACATACCGGCTGTAATCTCAGGAACATAACGAGCACCTGTACACCGGTCCAACTAAATAATGGTTGATGCACATGATCTGAACCAAATGAAACAGAAGTGAGCGTGCTGCCAAGTGTGATTACCTATCAGCTGCAGGGAGTATTTATTATTGTTGTTTCCATAAGTCATTTAGTAGCTTGTATAAAATCACAGAAAATGGTGACATTGCACTTCAGAATTGTTAAGAAATGTCCAAAGTTCTTGTTTTGTCCAACCAACAGTGAAAAACCCAAAAGTGCTCTACTAACAATGAAATAAAACACAAAAAAGTGTCACATTTTAGAAGCTTGAACCAGCAAGATAATGAAAGCTGTTGGTGATAAGCTTTTTGTCAGCACTAACTAATGCAGGTGGGAAAACGTTTTTGGTTCAAGTGTTTGTAGGAAACTACAACTAAGACTTAAGAGTTGTCGGCAAAAGTGAGTTGAAAACTGCTTAAAGGGAAGAGAACTAAGCTCTTTCTGTGGAAAATGGGTAGAAGTGATATAAGCTGTATGTTTTGTGGTTAATGTGGTGAAACTCCCAATCGACCAAAAAAAAGGTCTTGTAACAAATGGTCACCCCTCAAATTCTTCTTTTTTCTTTTTCTTTCAGTTTGGACTGACCAGAAGCCCCAGCTCGCCTCTACCAATGACGACAAAGTTGAGAAACGGTTTGTACAGATTTTTGAAATATCATCGGCAGTTTTCAAAGAAACGCTGAACTCTTCTCCGAATTGTAGTTGTCATCGACTCTCTGATGCAAAAAAAATTAAATTACGCCATAATAAAACTTCATCATATTTGACATTTCCAAAACATGGCTCTGGAGTTTCAGTTTCTCTGGAACCAGATGAATGATTGCCACAGTTTCCTTTGTCACAACCTGCTAATATTTAACAGCAGTTTGAAGGAATCTGTTTCTCTTTTGACCGACCACAGTTTTATCATTCTCACTTACATCACTTCCTGCTTTGGTCTTCGGGCATCTGTGTGCACACACTTTGTTCCATGGTACATTAATGGTGTGCAATGGGTAAAGCATACTTCTGAGTAAGCATTTTCACTATGAGTTATAAACTGTCTGTGTGTGTGCGTGTGTGTGTGCATGCATGGGACAACATGAATAGTTAACATAAAAAACTCCTGAAAGTTTCACAACTATAGAAAACATTCATGCTTGTAATATGCTTACAAGGGGAATGTGATAGTTATAAAGGATCCCCATTAAATATTTAATCATTATATATGTATATTTAGTGTTTGATAATATGGATCACGCACAGAGGTTGAGGTGGCTGTTCACAACATAGATGAGCTACTTAATTCAAAATAAATTCATTATATCAGGATAAATTGTAGATGTGTAGCAATTAATTCAGTGAACAGTTTTGTGAACAGTTTTGTGGCATTTTCTTTGTTCTAGTTGTTTTAGTTTGTTTCTATATTTATAACGTGAAGATATATGTGTGATAGACCAGATGTTTGGCACACAGGGGAAAAAAACAAAACTATTTTGTTTATTGTTATGAAATAATATAAAATGAATAAGTTCCGGTAATTTAGTAAATCATGTGTAATGACAATAAAACATGTTGACATTGAATGTATTTCCAGAACCTTTACATAAATAAATGAAAGAGAGGCGACACTTACTGGAGAAACTACATGTTACATTAGTTATTGCATTGAAACAGTGGGTTCCTGCACTGTATAGGGACACCTACTGGTCAGTTTGTAGAAG
Organism: Anoplopoma fimbria; assembly: GCF_027596085.1. Lineage (NCBI taxonomy): Eukaryota > Metazoa > Chordata > Actinopteri > Perciformes > Anoplopomatidae > Anoplopoma > Anoplopoma fimbria. The sequence goes on from NC_072452.1 coordinate 15,153,674, forward strand.
TACAAATATTCAGTCTACATTCGTACAATCTGAACCCATCCAACTCGTTTTATTATCCCCAAAATAACGAATAAACAGTAAGACAAAGCCAGCTTTATATCCGATAGGTCTGCAGCATCAGTCATTTTATGTGTCGGCCCTCTGCCTCCTGTGGGCTCCTGCTGTCTCCATTCGGCTCCTGGTGTAGCAGTCCCTCACTCTTCAGTACTTGATGTCATTTCCCTGTTCCCAATTCATTTGAGATGAATTTCACAATGCCTCTGAGCTCATTGGAGGGTTATTCAGATCATCTGTTGAGCAGGTTGTGGGGACTGACTCTTTGTTGACTTAATGCAGACCTCATTTTAGCCGATTCAGCCAAAAATTCTGGTCTTCAGGCCCTTTTGAGACTTCTTTCCAGTCTTTTGCTTTTCTGTCTGAGAGACTCTGGCTCTCCCTAATGCAACGCATGTTTCCTATGGTTTGGTTGCATTTATCTTTATTTTACAAAAACTACACTTTTACACATCGACTCTGTAACACTACTGGTATACTGGTATGCATTTCCCTTCTTATGTCGTGGCTCAAGACCCCAGTTGTTTTCTACGTTTCACTCACTGATATAGTACCTCTGGTTATAAAACTCTGTTCACATACTGTAGGGGTCAGGTGGACCCCAGGAACAAAAAGCTTCTGCAATGGTGAAGCTAATTGGGATCTTAATGAATGACTGCAGAAATATCCATCCTAAAAAATTGAGAAAATCTAAGAATCATATCATATATTATATGGTTTAAAAATAAATAGAAAAAAAATAAATGTGAAATTATTTTATTTCCAAGCGAAGTGCTTGACATGTTATCTTCTTTGGTGCAATAGTCTGCTGCATCCTCCCTTTTTCTTATCAGACACTTTTTTTGAGACAGTTTTTGATCATGTAAGTGAAAATAAGAATTATGCTAGATCAGTAAAATAATTGCTTCATGGTTTGATAAAAGGCTTTAGATTTCATTTAATTTAAAAAGTATATCTTTTTTTTTTTATAGCTGTAGCCCAGTTAAATAGTCTTCTTCACTGTATTAATGCTTATTTATAAAAAAGAGAAAAGATTCCCTTAGGCTCAACAATTGACATATTCCCCGCCTTGTGACAACAACATCAAAAACAACAGATCCTTATGTGTATATTAAGAGCTCTGCTGCTTGGAACAAATTCAGCAAAGTGTGATCTTGAAGCCTCGGCATGATTGGCTGCCTGGCTGTGAGATACTGAGGTTAAATAAGGGAATTTGGAGTCAAGGGAGGACTCACTGCCTTAAAGAACTCAGCCACGTTGCCGTGGTGATAAGGAGCACACGATTGAAGACACATTCAGTGTGTCCCTGAACAGCAGCAGAGTGTTTGAGTCTTTATTCATTCAGAGTGGTTGAACTCGAACAATGAAAGCGACTGGCAATGACAGCATGAGTAGTTTTCATATTACATCTTTATTGTTGGTTTAATAGAAAAATGTGTCTCTTTTGATACAGATTAAAAATTACTTTAAAAAAACACAAAAAAAATCCTTAATTTTTCTAGCAGCATTATTTAATATCAGATCTTGTGGCCTCACTGGCCTTGTTAGAACATTTTGTAAAACGACTAAAACAGAAATATGTATTTATATAAAAAGGTAAAGCTTGTGTAGGGAGAACAGGGGACAGCTCTAATATGTGAAGAGAGGCAGTTGAGGTTTAAATGCAGCAACATTAGAGGTTCAGAGAAGGGAAAACTTTAGCAGAGCCTGGCACCGAACCATCACTAATAATTTGTCATGTAAGGCGGGGGGAAGGCCTGCGCCAAGTGTTGCCATGGCACCATACAGAAATATACATCACCAGAAATAGTTGGGAGTATTTATAGATGTGAAAACATGATGCCTACAGTCAAGACAATGAAACATATGCACACACAACAGTGTTTCTAGAACATATGGCGCATGTAAAGACATTATTTAGGTGTGGTCAAAAGCCTTAAAAGCTTCCCTTTACAAAGAATAAAAATGATGAGGGGTATTCTTGCTGGAGGTTGTCCATGGCAGTATATGAGGTGTTGGACTTTTAGCAAATCTATACATCATGACATGAAGTATGGACCTTCAGCTATCCTGTTCCATATATTGCTTGTACGGTTTCAGGCGGAGGGCAAAGCAAAGCAGTTAAACAGCACGCAAGAGGTTAAGGTTTGGCACGTTGCAGAGTAGAAGGCTCAATGTTGCAGTAGTGTTTGAGTTGTTTCACCTGCCAGAGTAAAGTCTACTGAGGTGAGACTGAGAGGCCTCTGAGCAGCAGTAAATTTAAGCAAATGCTAAATTAAATAAAGTCATAGCAGAATAACTTTACAAACGGACTAAGTAAATATGACACATTTTGATTCTTGTTCATTTGACCTGTTTTGCACCGATCTTGGAAGAATGTAACAACCAAGAGACCAAAGAGAGCCTGAATGAGCCTCTCTGTAGCTCTGACCGGCATACCACAGGCAAGCACCAGAATAAAAAGAAAAGAGAGAAATGTCATGTTTTGACTGTCAGGCAAAACAGCTGTTAGTCCAATGAAAACTTTCTTATTATACAAAAGTCTAAAAAGCATTAAGTAGTAGTGTTAGTAGTTTATAGTTTAGGTAAGGAAGGGGCTCTACTGTAGGTTTAGTCCTGAAGCTACTGCAAGCTACAGGAGACAAATGTAAATATGTAGCCCATTCATTGTTGAGAGTTTGACGTGATTACAGAGAGTGAAGTGGTCACTGAAGGTTGACAGCGAGCCCAGCGACGCTGCATAGCCAAAAACGCTTTGGAAAGCCAAACACTGGTTCCATAGATACCGTGTAACCATCCAGCTACACTGTATCATTCTTCATTCTTTTCATTAGGCTCCCTCATTTTTATACATCATTTCAAATCTGAACAGAAAAACGGATTTCCATTAGTCACTGAAGTGAATCACTAAAAACACCAACAAATAAAAAAATAAAAACAGTTCCCGGTTAATTAATAACCATTACAAAGTATACAGTATAAAGTACATATGTTGGTACATAAATGTCAGTTTTCTCTACCAATCTACTAATAAAAAGGAGCACACCGGCGCTTCTGACCAGAAACTGGGTGAGTCTGACTCACATGGCCATTAAGAAAAGAAAGAGAATTAACAATGACTATACGAAAACAAAACAAAAAGAATGAGTCAAAAGTCACGTCAAGTTCTGGAAAGTTCACTTTATAATCTCAAACCTAGCAACTCTGATCAAAGGTCTTGCTTCTAGTCCTTGTTTTGTTTTTTAGAAAAACAACATTGATGATAAGCTGCTTGCTTACAAGGTGACGACATATTAAACACAAAAAAATGGGGAAAAAACATGAATTCACATTTAAAAACATTTTTTGTCAACGTTGTTAAGACGGATACAAACACAATATGCCTTAAGCAGGTCGTTAACCAAAAGGTTTAGGTCCTCCAATATGGCCACCAGAGGGAAAGTCCTCTGCTTTAGTTTTCATGCCCTCATTTATTTGCCACATAGTGGACTTTAGTCAAACAGGCCTCTAGTTTGAAAGCAGTAAATAAGTGCAACTTCTAAGTAACTGGCCACGTTTTTTTTCCCAGTTGAGAAGTAAAAGAATTTCAAGTTAAAATATGAAGTGATTCATCAAATGTTGCCTCTTTTTTATTTTTGTAAAAACATCATCTTTACATTGTGGATGGATTCTGTCCAATTAGAGCTAATCGGGTTTTGAGATATTTTCAGACTTTTCATACAGTTACACAGTTTGTCTAAAGAGAATCTCCTGCAACCTTCATAACACACAGGTTTAATAAGTAAATTAAATAAATGACACAGTTAACCAAAAATGATCAGGCAGGAGCATATTGATTCGGTTAAATACAACACTTCCAAGTAAAATAAGCCAGTAAAAAGAGAAGGTGTCTTTATTTTTAAGATTTAATTGAGCACAGTGTTCAGGAGCTTCATGTTCAAGTGATTTATGATACTTGTTAGCTTACATCTCTGGTACGTAGACAACAAGGCAGCGGTACTTTTTAAAATTACCTCTACCTTTTGTTTTTGTTGCTGTCAACAACTTGCACTGCCAATAAAATGTAACACTACCTCAGTCAAACTAGAGGCCCATGTGTTCTTGCTTTCAAGCACGCTTGAACCATTATATGGTTCCCCACTGCTTACGGTTTAGTGTCTCTTTAACTTAAGTTAAGGATATTAGACATTTGTATAACTGCATTTCTTCAAAGACAGCCAGAGAAATGAGGCTGTGATAAAGAGAGGCTAATGATGTGGAGGTAGAGGTGAGAGAGAGCAGGAATGGTGAGGCTCAAGAACAAAGGAGCAAGTGGATATGAAGGCAAAATAAATGGGAAGGATAAATCTCTAAATGAGTTACACACCAACTGTTGGATTATAGGGAATGGAAGTTTGACATTTCCAGTACAGTTTTGTGGTTACTAAACAGACACTAATGAGGTTTCGGAGGAAGCCATGGAGACTGAAAACAGGCGTTTGGCAGCTTTGTGGCTGATTCAAATTCCAACAAAAAAAACACACCAGAAGAGTGAAATTATAAAGTAATGAATAAGTTGTTCATCTAAATTGCTGAGGATTGTTTGATTACTGAGGTATAGATGTATGTTTCCTATTCAGAATTGTTTGTCCAATAGCATAACCCCCCCCAAAAAAACTACACTCAGCAATGAGGTTTGTGTAGCTTTTAGGCTCTGAAGTGTTGTAACACAGAAGCTGACCGAGTATTGGCAGTGACGGCAAAAAGAGGAATTGACAGAAAGGAACAGGTTACCACCTTAACACCGGGGCATTTCCTTCCTCACTGTGTACTAATTCCCCTCCCTGCTACTCAGTTATGCATGTAACCACAGTGTAACTCAAACAGTCCATTATTGCAGCTCTACTTCACATCTGTTCATTAAAACTCATGGTTCAAGAGAACTTGTAATCAAAGAGTGCAGAGGTAAGTGGTCCAAACGTTTCAGGAACATAATAACTGCAAACTGTCCTCTTGAGGGAAAGTCTCAATGAGGCCGTGACCCTTTTGTTCCATTACTGCCAACACAGTGAGTGACGGCCTCATGACACAAAGCTAAACTTAAGCAGCAGATTGATGGGATTATCCGTGAGATGGCCTGATGAGGGCTCAGGCCATTTGGCAGCGTTAATCTCAGTAGCCCCCTCTTATTAACATATTGTAACGTAGTAACTGCTTCTACTGTCATAAGTGCAGAAGCACAACACACATTCAGAATAAAATTATACAAGTCTGAAGTTGATAAAAATTCGATGCAACCGACTGCTTTGACTGCATGATTCAAAGTCTTTCCACTCCTAAAGTGTTCATACTACAAAAAACTACTTAGAATTATTTTTCAAAGCCATAAGAAACACAGTTTATGCAGATTTATCTAGCACCCTGTTTAAACTTCCATGGCTAATAATAACTGTAGAATGTGATGATTGAAAAAAAAAACAAATGCTGAGATTGAAGGCTGTGAAAAGACCATGCATCAACTGTAGTGCTTCATGAATTCAGGCAGCAGATGCACAGCTTTCACGACTCACCCCCTTTCTGACCCCAAAAGTTAACCTGCCACAAGCTGCATAGTCACTGACCTAAATTCAAAGCGTTAAAAAACTCTCTAGTGTTCATGGCATGTGAATCAGTGGGAATCAACAGCTGCCACAATCAAACATCTGTGTCCCATGCAGGCTGGCTTGTAGAGTAGTTGAAGACATTTTGCTGAAGTATTTTGGACCCTTGGTGTGATTACAGTGTGCGGGTTGAGCTGAGGTGATTGTGACTGGTGGCTGATCTCTCAGAAGAATTGTCTGTTTCATCCTGTGACATTTACAACAGACGCATGGTTTTCTCTTGTAGCTGTCACAGCAGAATAAAATAAACCAAATCACTCAAAATTAGATTGTGGTTCAGCTACACAAACTAAATAAAATCCATTGTGTTAAAAAAAATTAGATTAGATTTATGAGGTACTAAATAAAAATTTAAAAACCTCACTATTTCTTATTTTATATGCCTGTTATCCTAACAACGTGTTTATATGGAATCTAGAAACAAAGCATAGTATTTTTTAGAGCTTCAAAAAGCTAAAGCAGCACGATGAATGCTGTGAAATCAGTCAGCTAAAATCTCTTCATTTCTTTCCTCTTGGAGGTATGTGTAACTACAGAGTCCCCACAGATAAAACAATCCTTGTTGAGACTGTGTTGTGCTTATCCTCCTTCATACATTCCCATCATCCTACGCTGATGTGCCTTCTTTTCGTCCTCTCTGTAGCTTTGTAGCCAGAGCGCCCTTTTCGATTTCTCTCCACGTGAAAATAACAAACAGCCCATGAGAGTCCAGGAGGGTGAGAGAGTGAAACGTCAGCCGACAGGAAGTCCATGGCTGAGAGGAGGGAAATCTAAGGGTGAGAAAAGGTGCTGGTGGGCTGAATCCCTGGGGAGTAGAGCAAAAGCAGAGTAACATATAAGAAGGAGAAATAGGTATACATAATATGTCAAAGGGCACCAACATGATTCATGCTTGATGTGTATAAATATAGGTAACCTTTGTACATTGCGACTCAGATGTGTGTCTCTACGTCAGTGTAGCCGGGCAGGATGTCTCCGTTGGAGCAGCTCTTGGGCTCCCCCGCTGGTGTTGTGGTGGGCAGCATGTGGGCAGTCGTGGACGTCTCCTCCGGTGATGCCGCTGCCTGGAGCCTGCGGTGTATCAGGGGCACAAAGAACAGCACCACGCCCCCAACTATAGGAGGCACCCCAGCCAGGGAGAAGGCCACCGTGTAGTTCCCAAAGTAATCGTGTAGGAGACCTGGGCAGTGGAGACAGGGGGACACAGTTCATGTTATCCAGTCTTCAAATATACAGCATTATTCAAATACACATATTTACCCAAAACGTTGACCTATTCCTGTTAAATGAGTGACGTAACAGCAGATAAAGATCCTGTTTTTGCTGACCTCTTGTGGTGTAATGTCTCCCGTTAATGGAGTTAAGTAGAAGTGGCTCCAGCATGTGTCAGTACACCGTGACATCATCAGCGCTAAATATAGATTTGTCTGTCAGTTGTTTTGGCTCATTGATGCATTAGCCAGTTTATATTAGCTATAAGTCGCAACACATGATATGGCCACAATAATATTGTTATATATTAAAACAGTGGAATTCACAGTGGAAACTGTACTGTTGTTATCAAATCCAGCACTAAAACCTCACCCTGTGAACAGACCGTGTATCCATATTCTATAATTATCTGCATGTAGGCTACAGCAAACAAACTGTACAGACAGTGACAAAGCAAGGTCAAGAAGTTCAGCACACCGCACTAAATGTTTAATCTACCGCTGAGCCTTTGACAGGAGAGCAGCGGTAGGGGTGTGCACTCACATTGTTGCCTGTAATGTATGCATTCTTGCTCATGTACTGTACAGGCTGTACAGAACAACATTGTGTAATCACATTCAGAATGTTGAGGAGCATACATGTAGCTGCCTTTGATTTTGATGTAGATGCATTCATATTTAATTGAATATATATATATACCTTGTCAATGTAATGTTTGTTTAACTACAGGAGACGAAGTTTCGTTAGTCATAAGGAAAATTAAAACCTTATGCCACCACACTGTACTTTATGTTTGAATGCAGGTCTTCGTGTGCAGATAAAAAAGCGCAAGCATTTTTAACATGCAGTTAGTCAGTTTATTAATTTGGCTAAAATAAGATTAAGAGAACAAAAAAAGTAGGCAGTATATTACATATAAGTATATAGAAAGAGATGTATACTTAAGATCTGCAACTAACTGTCATTTTCTTCATAGCCACAGCCTAAGGTGTCATCTTGAAATATAGTTTTTTGACCAACCGCTGAAAATAGTTACAGATAAATTTCTTCAAACTTTTAATCACCTTTCAGCTCTTGTTTACTATATTATCATGAATATGAATTTGATAGTTTTGAATATGTCATGAAGAAATATCAGTATATTGCTTTCTCCAAAAAGTGTAATCTGAAACAGAAATTGTCCGTTTGAAATGACATTGGGTTGTTTGTTCTTTTAAGTCTTCAAATTTTACCATTAATAACAACCTCTGGTATGCTGAGCTGAGGCCACAAAAAGAGAACGCTGTGTGTTTTGTAGTAAAAGCAGTCCAGGTATGTGTGAGATCTGAAAGAAGTCGGCATGAGAGAGCACAGGGATGCCTGAGTCAACAATTTAATGGTCTGCCCTTTGTGCACTTCTGTACACTGGTGTTATTAGAGAGAAAAGGAGAGAGGGAGGAGGTAGAGGAGACAAAAGGGGAGTTGAGTACTGAGATTTATGTGCTGTTTTCCCCCTGAAGAGAAATCCTTAGAGACAGCCTACAGTTGGCCACAAGCCCAAACTTCTCTACATATACGGTCTGCTGTATGATCTATCCTGCCCTGCATTTGTCTTACTCTCCCTTTACTCCCTACATACTCCTTTGTTAACATCAATACGCTTGCTGTGTACTGCTACTGCAAGAAACCAGATCATTGTTTGCTAATTCTGGATTATACTGCATTAATCAGTGCTTTGTTTTGCTTCTCACCAGCAATGGGTGGACCTGCAGTCATGGGAAGAGACATAAGGCCAAGAAGGTAGCCTATGGCCTGCGAGGCCTGCATGGGCCCGACCAGCTCGAAGACTATGGGAGCCATCATGGTGAGGAAGCAGCCATCACACAGCCCCAAGAACACGCAGACGACCACCAGCCCCTCGAACACCATGCACTGAGGGATCATCATGGACATCAGGCCCAGAGCCATGAAGGACACCACCTGAAACAGACACAGTAACAAGCTTTAAGTCTCTCTTGTATTTATATTTCTAAACGAGGTGGCTGCCTGTTTCATAGGCCAGAGCTGCAGTAGATATTTGCTTGTTTTCAGTGCACTGATGGCAGTAAGAGAGGGCAGAAATACTGTACAGATGGCTCAGTTTCTATCTTTGTTGTGCTTGTACATGGAGAACAGGCCTTTTAACTTTATAATGAACATTTTGCAACAGAGTACACACCCTCCAGCTACTTTAAGGACTTGATAAAAAAGCAACATATTTAAGTTGGAAAACAATGTGGTAAAGATGAACTGATTTGAATGTGAACAGCTAGCTACAGAGACAGATAGGGATCTGAATGCTGAAAACTAAAAACAGAAAATATTGTCTGTGCTATTAAACTGACTAATATTACAAAATGTTAACTGTGCTGAGAGCTAAGGAGTATATTGGCTTTGGTTCGCTTTATATTGGCTTTGGTTCGCAGAACCTGGTAGTTGTAATTACTATATTGTAATTATATTGCAAAAAAATATATTGCAAATTTCCCCGCTGCCGGACTAATAAAGGATTATCTTATCTTGTACAAGAAAGCAAGATGATAAAGCGAGTCTTACCATCTCTTGCAAAAAAGGAGAGAGATTGTTTTGACATAGCATGCATGTCACTTTCTGACTCAGTGTTCCTCTGCTGAACAACACAATTGATTACCAACATGCAGATTGAGTGCGGTTGTTTAGGCCAACAGATCTTATACAAAATTAAAAATCTTGTTTCTCTTCTCTGAACTGCTGTGCTTCCATTTTCTGCGGACTGAATCATCCCCGCCATTATCCAGACAGGTAATTCTTATAGCAACACAGTAGCTTATTTCTATTCTGGTATTGTAAGTGTGTGCAAATTTGCATCCGAGTGATGTTTATCTGCAGCCTAAAAGCCATTTAAGACACTCAATCTCTCTGGTTGCAAATCAAAATAATAATGTTCAACCAAGTGACACTATAAAACCCTTTAAATAGAATACCATTTAATAAATATTGGCTCAATGTGATGTATGTGTGCCAGAGGGGTGAGTAAAACAAAGTGGAAAGTGCATATAACAGAGTTCACAGCGTCTGACAGACGACAGCCTCAAAAAACAACAGTTAATATGTAACCTCAAGTCTTCTTATTCAGGTTAAAGTTGGTGAAATTTTAGATTTGAATTAAATGTCTGCACACCAATTGTTGACACGATTAAGACTTTGTTACAGTTATAGTCAGATATTAGAAATGAGAAAATAAAGACAACATTTACCGTTGACTGATACAAGAAATCATTAAAGTGATGTTAGGCTGAAAACGAGACTACAGGTGGTTTAAGAGATCTAGCTAGTTTCAATCTTGACTCAACGCCCCAGACTCATATACCACTTTTAAAGCTAGGGTAGGTGATTCATTTTATAAAAAAATGTTTGTTATATTTGTTAAATTATCTTTTACATCCCAACAGTAATCAATAAATCAAACGACTGCATGTGCACACTCCGCTGGTGAGCTCACTGCGCGTCACTGGAGTCTTCCACAAGCTGCTAGCTTGACAGCTGTGAGTACCAACAATAGCCCTGTTTGTTATTTAGGTTTTTTATATCCTTACATTCATAATTGTAACTTTGGGAAAGTGGCTTTAGAGGGAGGCCTGAAGGGACAAGCTGTCAGTGTTGCAGACTTTGTGACCTTCTCGTTGGATGTAGCGAATTTTGGTGCTAGTGCTGCTAGCTACATTTATCGGTTGAATACTTTCAAAATCTATTTCCTCACCTGCATGTAGATCTTTTGAACACCAGGAATGAGGTCTCCGATTTTGCCGAAAGCGAGGCGTCCCACCCCAGATGATGCTCCTATGCATACCAGTAGTACCCATTCCTTCTGGGTCCCCTTGAACTGCTCCTTCACAAAATTTATCTGAAACACGGAAAGAAAAAACAGACATAGTGCTGCGTGAGCTTTGGCAGTGTGCTTGTTGGTTGAATGTGATTGTGCTCCACAAGAAGTTCACCAGAAGCTACTAATTTTACGAATTTTATGTCACACAACCCGTATGTGCTTCAGTGTTAAGAAGTCAATTAACTCAGCAAATGGGTGTGCATTTGGGAAGGGTGGAGGAATTGCCCATACATAACTCCAAAGGAAAGGTCTAACAATAACAAAAGTCTCCATCTACAGACCTTTAGAAGAGCAGGACAGGAAGTCCCAACGCATATAGGTCAGACCCTCCCACTCTCTCAGCCCTGACCCCCCAAATCAGATCCAAAACATTAAACCGCCCTCTGAAGTCTTTCCTGAACTTGTGAAATATTTGCTCTGCTTTGAAGGGCTCTACATTCATCAATGGCCATAGGATAGGCATGTTTAGGGATACAGAGAGGCCATACAGGAGAGGTTTCCTGAGGTGGTCGAGCCAATACAAAGACCGGGGCTGTGTTTACATCAGGGCCCAGCCTGAAACAACAGGCCTGACAGAGGGAGGCCGGAGCTAGAACATCCGACATCTGGATAGAGGGAGAACAACTTCACAGCTACACGTTGCAGCTTTACACTTCTTCCTCTTCCTTCACTATCTCACTATTTCACACCAAAGTCGGCCAAAGGTCATGTATGGATTCAAATATACTCTGAATTTTGGATTGTTATCAGCATGGAAAGCTACATTACTATGCTTTAACTTGGGTGTGATCTTTCCCCCAAAAAACTTAAAAAATCACGTTTTCGCTTTTTGCAACCAGAATTATTCAGTGTTATTTAAAAAACCCTTTCAATAGTTTTTATTATTAAAAAGGAACAAAAAAAAAAGGTCTTGGAGAACTATCAGAAATGCTCCTTTTCCTTTTAGCCTTTGGAGGGGTGTGTGTGTGTGTGTGTGTGTGTTTGATTGATAGCAGCTGGTAGGCTGAGCCCCAGCATGGAACGAGTTACAACGGAAACAAACCGGTTCTGTAGCTTACATACCAATGACAGACAGAATGTTGTTTGCAGTGGTATTTAACCACACCAACATTTGAAAAAAAAAAAAGAAAAAGAAGTGGCATTTCCTGGTATGTTTACATGCTATGTAATGTGCTCCAGCTGTGCTGCTAGTCAATTAACATACATTTTCACAGTCACATAACATATGTAACCAAGAACTTTATGAACTTCTGGAACTTCTTTTCTAAATATTTGTACAGTCTTTGAGTTTAGATAACCCGATTCAAGGCAGAAGCAAACGCATAATGTGTGACTAATAATTTAACTACAAGCCTTCCCATTATTGTTCTTACCAGATGGACATACGGCACAAAGTAGCCCAGAACAGCTGTGGCTACTCCAAACGCCCACACCCGGTATGTCAAGATGTGGAACACACGCAGGTTGAAGTACTTCCTGAACCCACCAAGAAGCCTGCTCCACCTGCTTCCCTCCTGAGCAGTGGCCTCTGGCTGAGTTTGGGGTTTGGCAGGGCTATGACCCATGCCTGGGGGTCCCATGCCTCCTCCTGCAGGCAGTAAAGGTTTGAACAGTAGGGCCAGCATGGCCTGGACCAACATGAAGAGGCTGAGAATCTGGAAGGTCCTGCTGAGGCCCAAAGGTTCCACCACCTTGTTGAGGAAAACCGGGAGGCCCATGGAGAAGAGGCTGGCACCGGCCGTCACCACGCCGTTGGCCAGGCCCAGGCGCTGGCGGAAGTAGTGGCCGAGGATGACCAATGAGGGCTGGAAGGCGAAGGAGGAGCCACAGCCAAACAGTATGCCATATGTGAAATAGCGAAGGGTCAGGGAACTGCAACGGAAAAGAAACTAAGGGTCAAAGGACTTATATTGTACAAATCGCAAAGCCCCTTGTGGCAAATTTGAGAATTGTGATATTGTTATATATAAATATAATTGACTTGATGATTAGACTGGTGCCTTATCTATATTTCTGCGGAAGGGCTTCATCAGAGCTTCCACAGAGCTGCCAATATTGTTTGCAGAGCTCACAGTGAGAAGGCAGAGACGCGGCGCACACCTTCTGAAAAATGTGACTACGCACCAGGGGCCGCAAACACTGCAGAAGTTTGATTGGATATCTGGGCCGGAAGGCGGGATTTATTTACCTTACTTTTGTAACAACAGCAACAAAAGACCGCCGGAAAAAAGATTTGAAAAAATCTAAAATAAATTATATTCTATGCACAATTTGTCGAATACTATGTTTGCCTGGCATGCGGAGGAGGAGTCTGCACAGAACGCATAGGTGTACAGTCACAGGAGTATAAAACAGCAATAAGGCGGAACTGTAATTCTGGCTGTTCATTTTATGTTTTTGTAGTTGATAAAATATCCAAGGTTTTCCTAAAAAGTTTCTGCGGAATTGTTAGTTTAGCTTTATTTTCATTGTTCTATCTATCGTCATGTTTTTTTCTTTCACTCTTTGCTGCTGCTGTGAGTATAGAATGAATGCAATAAAGTTGAACATGGCCAAGGGTAAATATGTAAATATACAATACTTAATTATAAAAAGCAACATAGATGGTTACTATGACTTACTGTGTGAGCGTTACAATTGATTTTGAGCATTTCAAACATCTCAGAGTATTTATTTTTCAGATAAACACAAATTCTTTGCTCTGTGACTAATGTGTACTGTTAAAAGATCATGGGCAAAAAGTGCGGCAAGTAGTGGCTTTAATAATAAATGGACAGTAGCTTACTTTGCAAAGGATGTACTGAGCAGCCCTATAAAAGCCACCAACGCCCCGCTGACGGCAGTCTTCCTACACCCGAAGCGGTCTGTGAACATGCTGACCACAGGTGAACAGAAGAAGATCATTCCCATGGCCAGGGCCCCGACCCATGCTGGAGAGGAAGGGGAGAGAGAGAGAATTCATTGTCAGAAACATGTGGATGCCCTGTATGTTGTAGCTATAACCTAGAGTAAACAAAGACAGTCTTGTACCCGTTTGTTCACCAAGCAAGACTGAAATAATCAATCCTTTATTCTTTATTAGTCCCACAATGGGGAAATTACAATTCTCTGCATTTGACCCATCCCGGAGGAGCAGTGGGCTGCTAAGAAGCACCCGGGGAGCAACTGGGGGTTAGGTGTCTCACTCAAGGTGATGTTGGCTGTAGAGGGGTTCAAACCACCAACCTTGTGGTTATGGGACGAGTGCTCTACCTGGTGTGCCACAGCTGCCCATGTAACATGAAATGTGTGCTGTAAATCAATGTGTAATTGATATACAGGATACATTACCATGAAATAAAACCGACATGCAGCAAAAATGAATGAGTAGAAATGTTTTCCCTTTCCTACATGGAGACAATACACCGGCTCATTTTGTCATATGGAGCTGGAGAATTTGCTTCAAAGCAATTCTGTGCTACCTACTGTATGTCAAAAAATGTTTGTGAATAGCGCCCCACTTGAGAACAGGACATACAAGTTGTTATAGTAGAAGCACGAGAAAAAATCAAATAGACCTTTCTTGAGATCTTTATCATTTTATTATACATCCTTTGCAAATGGAAGTCATTGTTTGAACAATGTGCCACAGTCGAAGGTAAACGTGTGCTTCATGTTGAATCTTGTGCTCCCGTTGCCTTGCAGGCATTTCATGACTCACACAGCATTAATACCTTGATGTCATGAAAATGTCATATTTGCGGAAGCTTTGAAAAAAGAAAAGCCTTTGTATGCACTACTTTTTCTTGGAAATCTCTCTCTGCGACACTCCAGCATCTGATCTGACTTGCTATTAATATGAATTTATGTAACGCAGCTCTTTATTGTGTCTTTACTTGCATCGTGTACATCAGACACAATCTATTAGATTTCTCATGGTGATTAAGCAGATCAAAAAAAGTGGATCAAAGTGGACAGATCTGGCCTGTGGTGTAATATCCATCCATAACGGGCCAGAATGATCCAGCAGAGACACTGCGTACCCTGAAGTGCAAACAAACAAATGTCTGGGTCTAGTCTCCCGGGGAGCAAAGGTAGCTTTAATGTCTACCATGGTGTCTGGGCTGTAGGTCACACTGAACTAACTGCTCAATGGGAATGAGACCAGAGAGCCAGATAAACAGGTGGATGGACTGATTCACCTACTTATACACACACACACACACACACACACACACACACACACACACACACACACACACACACACACACACACACACACACACACACACACACACACACACACACACACACACACACACACACACACACACACACACACATACATGCACACTGAAACATGAGCTCTAAAACACTGTACAATCACAGTCTTTGTTATGGCAGATGACCTAAACATGCTGTACTACAAGCACACAGTTCTGCCGGTACAAAGTGTATACTACAAAGTCAAGTTTTGTGTAGTTTAAGGGTGGGACTGCATCCAAGCCTTCCTATAGTTTATTTATCCAAATGGAACAAGACAAGGGGAATTCTCATTCTCTTCGTACTTCATGAACTACCACCATTTTGTGCCTTTCCCTGCTAAATGTTTGTAGGTTACCTTGAAGTGCAACATAAAAAAACAAAACACCTAATTGGACTCAAGGCATACAGCTTATACCTACAGTGTATCCATAAGTGGATCTCAGTATGGTGCAACAGTAAAGTAGGTTAAATGCTATTATGAATTTCAAATTGTTGTTCTATGTTGTCCTCCCAACCCATTTCAACTAAAGCACCGTACACATTATACCATTAAGACAGAACTCAGTGACAAAGTTGCACAAGATCAGATTAGACCTATTTATTAATAAGCCAAGGAGTTTGGATTTGGCTTCCCATAAGCACCTTAGCATTACAATTGCACCATATTGCACTAATGATTTAAAGAGCTAACAAGCACTCCCAGTATGGGACTCGTGTGCTTCAAACTCAGTGCTCTTGTCTGTCCACTGTTTGGTCCTGGGCAGGAAGCATTCAGCAGTGTTTTTAAGATTTTTCACTAAAAACTGCGAATGAGAGTGAAACAAAGTCAAGTAAAGTCACAAGTCGTGAGACCAAAACAATAAGCT
The DNA here is from genome assembly GCF_027596085.1 of Anoplopoma fimbria. Taxonomy (NCBI): domain Eukaryota; kingdom Metazoa; phylum Chordata; class Actinopteri; order Perciformes; family Anoplopomatidae; genus Anoplopoma; species Anoplopoma fimbria. Next base: position 15,169,573 of record NC_072452.1, read on the forward strand.
AAAAGATGCTACATGCTACGTAGAGCTGAGGGGAATTGCAGAGTTGGGTTACAATTCTCTGTTGGTTTGTCACTACAAGCAACCCCTTTCACATTACACAGTAATTTGATCCAATTGACGTTAATATAAAAATATTGATGACAGTTTTAAATATACTGAACCCTTACATTTTCCACAACTGGTCATCAAGCAACAATGTTGAGCATAACTGTATGTTGTGATTTACTACACATGTGTTCTGTTTAGCTCTTGCATCCTATTTGCCCTGAGGGTCAAACATATGGCTTTCCAGTATGGAAATACCAAGATTAATAGCCCCACAATGCAAAACCGATGGCTCTCTACAGATTTCACATACAGGAAACTAGAAATCGGGCTCCTGTACTGTGTAGATGACACAATATCTGCACACATATTAGGGGTTTAAGTCTAGTTTTATGATGGCTCAATGGAACAGGCGATAAGTCATAAAATGACTCCCCTGACTGTTGTGGTGGATGTGGTCCTTGAGAATAGCCTGCAGCCTCAACTGTTTAGGCAAAGACACATAGCATATTTCAGAAATAAAACAGAAAGCCTGAAATTTTTTATGACAAATGTACAGTACAAAGCCACTTAAAAGTTAATCGCCAGAAAAATGTGCTCAGCCAAGAACTTTTGACAGAATCAGGTCGGGTTTAGTTTACGTTGCCTCTGGTGCCTGTAATCTCAGAAATGTATGTTAGCAGCCTTGCAAGCTTCTTTATCCAGGATCACTTTTGCTTTCCCTGGTTTGTCTCCAGCTTCTCTTATTCCTTCTCATATATGTCACTTAGTCACTTTCTGTTCCTTGTCCATTACCTAATTTCCAGATTGTTTGTCTGAAAGTATCACAGGGTTTTAAATCCTTTCACTTATTACCGTGGTGTCTCCCATCTGGAAGTCCTGTATCTTGTGTACTGTCTTAGCGGTTCATCCTTGGAAGTTCTCATAAAATGTTTTACAGCCCATCAGGTTGGGCAGTCTGGTCGTGAGTCTTGGATAAGCATATCTCCATCTATCGTTCTTATTTTGCTGATGCTCTTCTGTAACTGAACTTCAGGGTACATGTTGGATGATTCGTTGTAAAATAGGGAATTTTACTATTTCCCTAACAGAAGAGATCAGTGGCTACAGTGAGCAGTGACAGCCACCATGGCTGAACACAAAAAAAGGACAAAATCTTAAATTGTATCAATACCAAATCCAAGGAAATATACTGTATGTCACTCCCATTAGGCCTACTGAATACACTGTGTAAAACTGCTTTGTATCAAGGATGGAGACAAAATAACAAATATCAAGAATTACCACATTAAACTAACACTGTCAGTTTGCTTATCACCTATATCCCTGGTTGTATATAATATTACAGGTGACAGGATCACAAAATTACAGTATATAGAGTAGCCTGCATCCACATGCTTTCTTGACTGAACCACTGTGGACAGGATGACTGCAGTCCCTGATTGAAATCCTGTGTACAAAATCAACATGTGAGGATCACCCTTCAATCAGAGGCTAACAAAGCAACATCTCTCCTTCCTCCACTCTCTCCTCTCTTTTCCGACTAACCCCACCTCCAAACCCCCATCTCCCCCCCGCCCTGGAACAAGCTATAGGTCTGTGAATAGACTGAGTGGAGTGTACTCATTACAGACGATTAGGGCTCCAAACAAAACAAAAAGGGTACAGCGATGTAGACTGAAGTGAAAAGAAAATATGTGTGTTCGTGTGCTTGGGTAGTGAGGTGGCTTAACAAGCTTTCCTCTCTTTACGTGATGGGTTCAATCTGACAGTGAGAGAGTTTCTATATGGGCCTTCTGTACATCGGAGGATCTTCTATCTTCTCTTTGGCAGGGAAACAGGGAGATATTTAATGTACTGAGAGATGGTACTTAGTTTCGCTCTAGTTACTTACATTTAGAACTGTTTATTTGTTTCAATGTATATCTTGACAAAATAAGACCAAACCAAATATATATTTATGTACAATATTTACATAATTGCTTATGTGTGTACTTTGACTTATGCATATATCAATGAGGTTAAAGCCACAACTTTTAGCTTTAATTTTAGGGTGTTAACACTCCTATCAAATGAGCAGCATATGGATTAAAGACTTTTAGTTTTCATTTTTAGTGTTAAAGTAACGTAGGAAGTACTTTTTAAATTAAACTGTTCACAGTATGCTCTTAAGATTAGCCTGAGAGGCAAAAACATTGTATCTGGAAAGGCATGTTGCTCCTGGATGTTTTAAAAGTTGTGAATGCTTTGAGCAGTACTAAAAAACGATTGTCTACCTCCAATGCAACTAAAACTATCTGCTTATATTAATGTCACTGCAGTAAGTAAGAAACAATATTTTGGGGTAATTTCACTGAACCAACAACTTTAAGTCCCTGTCCCTGTTTAATTATACATCCAGAGTGCCAAAACAATCAAAAAACACATCACTGTCTAAATGCCCTCTGACGGATGACACTATTATTTTTAGACACAGGGGGGGAAATATTCCACGAATTAAACAATGCAACACATATGTTTGAAAATGTCTTGGGTACACATAGTTCGAGAAAGAATTGGCACACATATTTTTAAAACATTAACGGAAAGGCTGAGGTACAACACCATTTCCTCGAGGCCACATTTAATGTCTTTAGCAGGCTGGGGCGGGGCAACATGTTGTTGTATGACACACATGGTCACTTCAACTGAAAAACACAGACATTAAAAGAGTATAAACAGCATCATGGAAATTATGTAAATCATTCTGTTTGCCTTTGTGGCAGAACTGGATCTGCCCAAAAAATGTAATGTTTGAGAGTGTTCACTAGCCAAAGTACATAACAAAAAGTAGCTATAAAATGGTAGCAAGCTAAGTAGTCGCTTAATTCTTACCATCAAGTTTCCCAAAAGATAATGTATCTAATATATTCCAAACTAAGAGCCTTGTTTACCATAACAGACAGCTGCAAATGTTTCGGTCCAAACCTCACTTAGCTTTTTAACATATATCAATCAATACCTCAACAGGTGTTATTGGACAGTGCACTAACTGTCAAGAAACTGCTGTTATACCCTTTATGAGCACAAAGCAATGATAGAAGCTACATTTTGAGAGATTCTCTCAACAAGAACACAAGAAATAAAAACAAGCTAATTCAGAAGGTAGCTAGAAAAAAATAAATGGTATTTACATTGTTGTCAGAGTTTCTCACACTTTCAACAAGCCGTTCTACATAAGTTGATATTTTATAATGACATGAGTATTGTGTTCATACATCCTTATACAAGCATCAATTACCTTAACTGGTTAAGAACCATGAAGTATCAGGTCAGGCTGCAGTTTGCGGAGGATTGTGTGTGTGTAAGACAAGTCATTTATGGGACCAGCTGTCACAGATGTGGGAGGAGTGTCTTCAAAACATGTCAGCCACAGTCCACGAATGTGTCAAACCTTGTCACTCCTATCCTCACACATTTCTAGTGCCCAAATTCAAACAACTGTTATCTTCAATCCGTCCAACAGATGCCGTGGTACTTTCCCTCCTTTCCCCATCACCTGAGTGCCACACCCGTCCACACACCTGTTCCCACTTCCCTAATCACCTCCTCACCTGCATCTCATTCCCATGTCATGTAGTTGCAATGCTGTGTACTGTTTGCCAGTCACCAGTCTGCCAGTTTCTTGCCCAATATTTGGACATTCTGCCTGTGAGCCATTTATAATAAATCACTAAATTCTTCCTACTGCCTCCAACTGTCTGCATCCGGGTCTAATCCCTGTTGTCATGCATACCAGCGGTGAAGTTGTTTACTTGCTAACCATTAGCAACTCCTTTAGATATTTACTAGTTATATCAAGCTCCAAATTAGCAATATTCACTGCTGTACAAAGAGCTTGTGTTGGCACTATTAATAATGCAAGAGAGGGTTGCTTTGATTTATATGGGATATTGTTTTGCAGAGAGTACAGTGGGTCATATGTGAGTGTGGCAGCACGACTCGGCTCTCAGACTTCACTCCTGATACACAGTCTGTCGTGCTACTCTAAAGCCTTGATTATACTTTCCGCATGGAAGTTCGCTGAAGCGTCAAAATTCTCTGTTTCCTCCGCCCATCCACGTTTGTGTAGTTAGAAACTGTTGGATGTGCAAGGACAAGCAACAACCTGCTGCACCAAACCCCCGCAAAGAGCCTTAGTCTGAAGATGTGACGTCGCTTTGTGCAGACGCCTGTGACCATTGTGGATGTGTCAAGCATAAATCACACCATATTTCTGTTCACATTTGCCCCTGCTAGCTAGAGAACTTTCTATGATTAAAAACCTTAATTTATTGAAGGAAACCCACTTCCATAAAAACAGTACATCCCTGTTTTGATCATCTGTATGTACCTGTTTCTGAGCATGTGGAGCTTTAAGAGACTCTAATCCCAGCTGAACCCATTCCCCTGGGCTTTGGAATGACAAAAATGCCACATTACCCCCTGATCTGCCAACCTGGGATTTCCAGCTGCCCTGGAGATGCAGGTGAAATCCGGGCCAGCAGAATACAGCCCTACAGAGCACAGCAGTATGCTAATGATTGGAGCAGTTTGCTTATGACACCTGTTTGAATCCTGGATGGTTTTATTTTCTATTTACAGAATTGAGATTTGGCTTTTAAGACATTTTCAGCCACTGCATGTTGGCAACATTTGATGGTAAAATGATAAAAATATACATTATGACTACAATTTAAGAAATTGAATGTTGAAACAGGCTACTATCTTATTTAATTAAAGGCTAAGGGACCCACAGATTGAATAGGTAAAATTGGTCATTGTCCTTTAAAGATTTGCTCATTCTATATGGAATTTATTTACATGCATGCTTCGGTTAAATTGATTACAGGCTGTTCACTGACATTAATCCAATTTTAATACAGACACTAATCCCGAGCTAATAAACACCTGCTAAATACTCTTTATCTGCAGCTTCAATACAAACATGTTGATTGACTTTAACCTTATATTTAGCCCTTGTTGAAAATGTCAGCACAAATGTTTTTTATGGGACGCCCAGATTTGATCTAGATCGATTTAGAAAATCTGGACAGCAAAAAAAACATGAAATGGTATTTTTGCAAATTTGGATCCAAGCCACATTTGGAAGTGGTTTAAATACGATTCCAAAGTAATTTCGACAGACCATGGATATATAAAGAGAACAGGACGCTGCGTTGGAGAGAGTTGCTTGTAGCTGTCTGATCTATTGACATTTTCCCACTTTTGTTGTTAAAAAGTCTGGTTTCTTAAGTGTCATCAGTGTCTTTTTTAGCATTTAAAGGAAAAATCAATTTACGGCCAAATGCTGCTGCCAGTACGATTTATAGTCCGTGCACTGAACGGGAGTAAAAAAACTCCTTTAGCTCTACATTCAGACACAAATAGGACACAATGTACTTGAATGAGCTTCTGTTTTTTGTCTTGTTGCAGTCCTCCCACTGATCTCTTTCACACTAGTGTCATATAGAAGGGAAGTAATTTCAGGTATTAAGACAAGCTGAATCACTCGCTCACTCAGACCCTTTCTTTGCAGCTTCACCCACATTCCCAGTTTTGCTGCAGTAGAAACGGCGCAGCATGAAGTTTTCTTTGTCTCTCTCACATTTTGTTCACCCATGTTCAACCAAACATCACCTCATCACTCCCCACTGATTATAGAAGCATCACAGTCTTTAACTTTATAAGAATGTTGTGTTGGTTACACACCTTTTAAATACAAGCAATTTTGTACATCTGGTCGCAACTGGAACAAAACTTCTTACCGTGCGATGTTTACGCATTGAGTAAAACACCAACATCTGCAACTCATAACCCCTACACCTTTTAACTTTGTCAAAAAGCTTTTCTGATCCCCCACCTTGATACGTATGAGCTATTTTGAAAATCTCTTGTTTACCCCTCAAGGCTTAATAAATACCCAGTTAAATCAAGCTTGGTATAAAGACCTGATGGTTATCAGATCTAAATCATTCGGCAATGCCTTCTCTCCTTATTGCTTGTGAAGTATGTTGTTTTAAGATGTTCTACAAATGTAAATTTAAGTTTTAAGTTGTTCAAAAGAAGCTTTTACAACTGTGACTATTGTTGTTAAGCTTTTTCCCCCTGTTTTCTTCTATTGCAGGGGGGAAAGGTCAGTACTCAGCCTACGAGCTTAATCCTTTCACATATGAGAATAAACCAAGAATCAAATCCAAGGAACGGCTGGAGATGAAATCCTTCACAAGCCAAAACAAGGCGGGAAAGCTAGCCAGAAATACCTTGACAGCAACTCCCCTCTGTTGAATGCAAGCTATACTGTAAGTAATACATCTGGCCTGGTGTCTGTTTTCGGGCCCAACACGCTCTCAAGCTCTCTATCAGGCAAAACCTGAAAGTAATGTGATGCCTTGTCGAGCTGCCTCCGGACACAGTCATTTTTCTTCACATAAATTAGAGATGACAAGGTTCAAAATGCCATTAAATATATTAACCTGTGCCTTAATGAGCCGTATCATGCCTGAGCCTTTTGGTTTCACTTAATGTTTTCTATTCCTCAGTAATGTTTTTCATGCTGATTAAAAATGTTCAATTTGTTCCAAGAAACCGCCTTAGAGCTGTAATCCCTTCCGACATCCTGACCTTAACCATACTGGTGATTGTGGATCTTGACATTTAGTTAAGAAAATACCTACTCTTGTTATATGCCACTCCCCTCCTCTAAAAATATTTATTTTCACTCTAATCTAAAACAAACCGTTTCAAGGTTTCTCCCATCAGAAAGTTATTCCCTTAACAAGAACTTGCATAACAACTCATGTAGTCAGTAGTCGTTCATGTGATTAGCGACCTCAAAGCTAGAAGCCAAAACTCTGAATCACCATCAAGGGACAAAACCTCCCAAGATGCTTCAATGAAAATTAATTGGAAGCTGAGTTTATAACTAAATATTTACACTATGGTTACAAACACAAGCCAGAAAATTGTCAGTTATTGATGGAGGCACGGGAAGTCTTTGCTATTAAAGCTTGTCTGGAGACTGACTGGTTTTATTCCTTGAAAGTAGCATAAGGGATTTCTATATTAAGATGTATCCAGTATTTTACCATCCAGTATTTTAAAAGAGAACATTCACCAGTGAAAACTTGTGATATTTGTATAACAGAATGGTTCAAATTAAAGCACGCAGGGTGATAGAGAGGTGAACATTGGCCTTATTGTGGCCATGAACGGCAGAATAGGTGGCCAACAACAACTTTACTGTGACACATGTGAATATAAATTCCTCAAATTAAATAATCATGAGGTCTTTTAGCTTTTATACTATATTTGGCACTGTAGTAATGTCTATATATTCAATCAAGCATAGAATTTTTTTCACATGCCACCCCTCTCTTTATCAAACCCTCTTGAGTCTTTTAACTTTAAATAGTCCAAACAGGGAAAACCAGAAAAAGACATTGTAATAATAGATGTAATATTGGATATTTCACACTCTTGTCGAATATTTAGTGAGTGCACAAATTCTGAGCATAAACTTGTTTGAAAGTTTGCTGGGTCACATGTCTTTAAATGTCAGCCTTGGGGGGAAACCACTTTCAAAAGAGCCATTTGTGACTGCCTGAAATGGATTTGCTGCATCTAGTTAAAGGAGTTAATATAACAGTGATGTTGAAGAATGGATAGCAAGGAGAGAGCTGCTCAGTGAAATGCCTGTTAATGATTGAACGTCAGCGATGGTGCTCTCCAAAACATACAGCTGTCCAACTCAAACAAGGAGCAAGGAGCATTTCTTAGAATGCATGAAGAGTTTTAGAAACAAAAAACAACATTTGGACTTTAAATGTATTGGCGAGGCCCCTTATGTCATGTAACACTATATGTTCAGTGGGTCACTTTAAGTTCAGGGTAAACCCACTTGAACTCTGATGTGAATTTGTGTTTTCATGATGCTGATATTCTATCAAGTGACACTCGTTCACTGGAGGTCCAATCTCCACCTTTTTTAGCTATGCACATGATTGTGATTGTGATCAACCATGCGTGCATCCACATGTGCATCCGTCCACCAGCGGACGTGTTGCTTCTGCAGACAGTCTGGTACTCACCCACTTTGAACTGAGACGTCTTGTCGTCTGGGTCTGCGTGCTCCTTCATCAGCATCATGTGCAGGATCCCGAAGGCGTTTTGAATGCCGAAGATGGACCCGTTGCACCAGGTGGCTGCGAAAACCACCAGCCAGCCGAAACCTCCTTCAGGTGGGACGAACGCAGCTCCGGGACCGGTGGTGTCCTCCACCTGCACAACCGGGGACTCGGAGTCAGACACCGGGCACGGGGCCGGTTTGCACCCGGCCTCGATCAGCTGCACGGACCCGTCCTCCTGCACGGGTTTACCCCCGTCTCTCCTGCAGCCTCCTTCCTGAGGAGCAACAGCATCTCCTCCTCCTCCTCCTCCTCCTCCTCCGTTGATCCCCATGCTGTCTGCTGCGTCTGCTGCTGCGGGGCGCACATGCATCACATATAGGTCACTGACATAAGAGCACCGACCTGAACAACAGACCTGATTGGCTATCTGTCTAAATGTGCAAGACGGACGGTCTTCACTGGTAGACCTCCTCAGACCCCCTCAGACCTTGTTAGACCCCCTCAGACCTTGTTAGACCACCTTAAACCCCCTCCTTAGACCCCTTCCTTAGACCCCCTCCTGCACGCTGTTTGCAGCCAAAGTCAGCACGTCAACTTCAGTGAACGAGCCCTAAACCCGCAGACCTTAACTGTCTCATTCTGCTCGGAGCCTCCTGTATTTTTCCAGGAATTATCAGGCACCGCCTATTTCTGATTTAACCGTGCGCCCATGAGCCGCCTGCAGACTACCAGACTAACAGACTACCAGACTATCAGACTATCATAACGCTACTTCAGCCGTCTCCCCTACGAGAAGACCTGTGAGAAAGGTCCGCTCGGTGTCCGCACCGTGTCGTCCCGTCCCACAGTCCGCCACATCCCCCCGGCGGTGCTTAGCGACACGGTTAAGCGCCCCTCCTCTTTCATGTGGTATTGTTACACGGTGGGAATGTAGAAATGTGTAGGCCCCGTGTATGCCCCCGGAGGCTGTCTCTTGCTCTCTCAACTGTCAATAGAGCAGCGGCCGTCATTCAACAGCTAGCCCCCGCCTCTCTTTCCCGGTGGATGTGCCGCTCTAAACCAATGGCGGTGAGAGTTTGCGCTTCGGATTCACGGAAACACCCGAGTGTGTCTTCGGCTCAGACTCGACGAAGTGACGCGACGTTCTGTAACTAACCGTTGACGCTGGCGTTCGTTTCGTCGGTTGGAAAAGGCAGATTTAAAACGTTCTGCTGCCTTGAATGTAACGGTTTACCAACGTGTGAAATATAGCCGTTTTTAAACAGTTAGGTGCGAATAAATACGTTTGTCCCGCCGGTGCTCATTCAACACTGTGAAATGATGGCGCTTTGACGCATGTTTTTAATGTTTTCCTACCCCATGTACAGTACCTAATTAATAAGTAACGTTTGACTTAATTTACTCAAATACTAAGTTATTACTGAGAGGAAAAGTAGGGCATATAGTAGGATTATAGGATATATCATTGGATTATTATTATTACTCATGGATGAAGGTTTAATTACTCCAAATGCAACAGTTAGCAGTTCAGCATATTTGGATATGATGTACTACATGATTGCATTGTTTGGGTTGTATCCACATGGTTGAATGCAATTATGGTTAGTTGCTTTGGATAAAAGCATCAGCAAAATACATGTAATGTTGAATGTAAAGTATTAATCTGAAAATGATCAAATTCCTTTCTTTTTCTAATCTAAATGTTGTATAAAGTACAAAAAAGAGAGACATACTCAAGTAAATTACACATATCTCAAAATTGTGCTCAAGTATAGTACTTCAGTAAATGTACTTTGTTATTTTCATCACCGTTATTTTTTACTCAAGTCAAACATCTGGATGCTCTTTGAAACCACTGTGAAAAACAAAACATTTTATAGATGTTCCGCTCAGGCTGGGATGATAATTATGTTTTTCTTCTAAACATATAAAGTGCTTTCTGCCTCATCTGGTTCATCTTTATGAAGTGAGGGAGAGTTCCTAGGCCGAGATAATTATTGTGAAAGAATTTCACACTTGAACAGAGTTTTCCAGTGATTGAGAAACAAAAACAACATATCAAGCAGGGAGTGCACTGTGATCTTCATTGACATAGCAACTGCATGTATGCAATATTATGATAGGGTTAATAATGTGAGATAGAGTTACCCCCACTCTGCCATGTTGATCTTGTGTGTTTTGACATCATTATATTCCTTTATTGATCCCCATGGGGGAAATTCAAGTGTTGCAGCAGCTCAACTACACAGAAACAGATAATAAATACACATATTATACAATAAAATAAAAATAGAATAAAATAAAAAATAAGAATACAAATAAAAAAATGTACAGTATATCCACATGGGGGGCTGGTCAGCTGGTCAGCATGATGACAGACTGTGGTCTCCGCTGTTGTTGTACAGTCTGATGGCAGTGGGCACAAATGAGCGTCTGAAGCGCTCAGTCCTGCTCTTTGGTAGAATCAGCCGATGGCTGAAAGAGCTGCCCAGCTGCCACAGTTCCTCATGGAGAGGGTGAGAGGGATGGTCCAGGATGGCTCCGAGTTTGGCCTTCATCCTCCTCTCACCCATGTCATCATGTCTGCTTTTTTCCCACGTTGACACAAAGAATAAATCAAATCAGTCTATTTACCAATAGATTTAATAAGATAACCTGAAATGGGCAAGAACTACTGATCAAATTAGTCAAAGAGATATGCAAGATGATTTATTTATTTGTCACGTGGTTGTAGCTGACAAGTACAAGTATTCCCCACTAAGTGGAGCTATAACTCAGTGTAAGTGGTTTGTTCAGGCTGTTGACCAACATTTGACATTCAGTGGAGTTTATTCTGAGACAGATTTGCTTTATAAGTTACAGTTACAGATCTTAACTTACCTTTGTATTTTTAAAAGATTCATATCTCTTTGTCATTAAAGACATTATGAGATGTCACAGTAGGAAAAACATGTAAATAATAACATTAATAATGGCTGAATTTAATTTAGCTGCTTCAGTTTCATGGTCTTAATATTTTTTTATGCTGGCTCACTATCACACTGTCATGACTAACGGGCAATTGATGAGAACCAAGCCAATAAGTTTTGGCAATTAGTCAAAATGTCTGCTGTAAAAAAGATATGTTATGTTTGAGGACCAAAATAGCATTTTAATGTAGTCAAGTTGGCGATGTGGTTTTTTAGTCAGTGCCCCTGTTGAACGATAATGTAGACTAGCAGAGATGTGTGTGTTAGGCTTCCACATGCTTTCGTATAGACTATACCTTAAATATCGATAACGATCTCCTCCCGTCGTCACAGACTCTCAGCAGGCCAACATTCCCACTTTCCACTCACACAATGTATATTTTATATTGTGTAATCTATCATAGGTGTGTCATAAGACAACATAAACACATATTTACATGGGATGTTGCCATAACATCACCACTTAATCCACTCAAAGTTGCCTTAAATTGTATAACAATACACAAAGGGGTTTTAGCAGTTATTCCTCCCTTAGCAAAGGTTAATATCAATCAACATCCATTGAGATTCACTTAAGTAGGGTGGACTTAAGATGAACTCTGCCTGTTGCAGCAGGGTTTCTGTGATAACAAGCCCACTCTTTTACTCCTACATAGTTTTAAATGACCCATACATACAGTGACGACAGGAATGCGGGACCTAGTCATCAGACTGAGATGGTACATCATCACATGTCTGCTTCCAATTTGCCCTTTGTGGATCAGTAGACTGCATCGCCCGTTCTGGCTCCACTGTGTTTTTTAAAGCTAAAAATAGCAGTTCACACAACTTGACAGTCATTGTAGCAAGACTACCCTGGGATTCCTTTTGAATGAAGTCAAGGTCAAAGGTGATGGGGGATATAGCCAATAGTAGTGCTTCCTGTTTGAATTAGAATACTTCAACTCCTTGGAGAGGTGTGGGTAGGAGAGGGAATAAGCATCTGTTAGAGGCCCACACAATTCTGAGTTTGATAAAGTCCCACTCTGAGTCTAAGGCTGACTTGAGTGAGTGAATGTGAAAGTAAAGAGTATTTGTTTTAACATGCTGAACAGATGGAGGGTAATTCCTGCCTTAAAAGACTATAATCTCATTGAGGTAAACAATTAAAGTATTGTTTAAAAGCACTGTGGTGAAACCGTGGCGCTATCTACAAGCAGATGATGGTGACGGGGAGACGTGCAGGTTGTCTGACACATGTCCAGTAGCATGCTCTGACATGCTGAGGTGGTGGGAGAGGGAAAATGCATTGGCGGGCTAGTCCTTATCTAGAGTAGTATGACTCACGCTTTGTTACTTCCTTTAGTTCTTGAGGGCTTTGGAGCCACACATTGTAAGCAAACTTCAGCATGCTGGCCTGTCAGCAGTAGCGGAAAAAAACACTGTCTCATCAGTGATGACTCCCACTGTGAACAAAACTATTTATTAGTTCAAATGTGAACACTGGGACAGCTTTACTCGTCGCCATTGACATCAAATCAGAAGTCCAATCAGAGCGCTGTTATGTCTGCCTCCTGTGCTGTGCTTGGTTTCACCTGAAAGATGAGTCTAGTCATTTATCGGGGATTAACTAACCTGCCCATGATCAAGAGCGTTACCGAAATGTTCCTTTGTTTTTCCCTCTGATAAGTGATAAGGCTATGACAGTCGGAGGCAAAGTACAAGGGACAGAAAAGTAAATCTGAAGAATACAGATGTTTGGCGGTCCGTGTAAACATTTCACAAACTTGTTTGTGTTCGCCTCTTTCTCGTCTCTTCCCTTATTTGAACAAGACAAGAGCTCCTTCGTTTTCTGATGTAACCTGACCCGTACACATGTACAGTATGAGCTCATTCATAGAAACAGATTATGAGCTTGTCAACGTGTTTCTAAGTCTCCTCCAGAGGTTCACTCATACAATATTAAAAGCTGTATTGATCACAGACTAATTTTGTGATTACCCACTCATTAACAGAAACAATGACAAACTCACATTACCATATTGTCACAAACCACTGATGTTATGTTTGTTTATGTGTGTTTTTTAAACTTGTTCATCCAAGTATACAGCCATATTATTCAACCATCACACATTATAGTGTGAGTGTAATAATAATATATAATAATATACATATAAAGTTAAACTGCTTTGATGAAATGCTGTAAAACAACTACTGCCTGGAAATGTGAGAAAAGACTGCTAGATTGTTTTGCTCAGGAGTGAATTTAGAAATGAATCACCTTACTTCTGATAAGTCACCGCAACCTGTACCATCCAGTTACAAGCAGGTTGTTGAGACCGGGGAACAGGACGGGGGGGGTGGAAGAGCCAAAACAACCTGAGGCTTGAAACTGGAAAAAAACTGAGGGTAGTCTTGAGGAGAAGACCGCCTCTATGATCTACATCTACATCCTTTGATAAACAACATATGCATTTCTTAATTTTGTTCTCTTGTGTGTCACAGTATATTTTATAATGAATACAGACTAACCAATAGTTACACATATAAAGTCCAGCAATCAAAAATATTTATACATTTCTGGGAACTTTGATGCCCTATGATCTGAAATAGAAGTCGGATTATTAAAACATTTCAGTCTGCTCCTGGAAGTTTCATTTTCCCTCTTCAATCAGCCCATTTTTCCTTCTTTTGTTGATATCTGGCTCGCAGCAGCCCCCCGGCATGGGAGAACAGAGCTGTGTGCGTCATCAATCCCGGAGACAAGACCATATGGATGTAACATGCCCTCCATGTGTATGACAACAACACCGAGAAGGCCACTGACCAAGCTGCCGTATTTGAAGAGTTAAGAGTGAGAATGTGGAGGAGAATATACGGCAATACGTCTCTCAACTCACAGGCACCACCCTTTCCAATCAATCACACGTGGTAAATACCACAGAATATCAGCCTCTTCCCAAAAACCACCTTAAGGATCAACTCATTTTACAATTTACGGAGAACTTCTTACGTCTTTATTCATGTCACGCCCAAAGTTTCCTTGAAGCAAGCACATTTATTTCATCAAGTTCAAGATAAGCAACACAAAGCCATCAATATATGTGCTTCATCAAGGCATGATTAAAAGCTATATATAAGATACTCCTCAGTTTGCTCTAAAGTTAAGTTGGTTTTGATGTGCAACATACTTTGTTTATGATTTGGGATTCTTTCTTGGGCAATCTGTCTAAATGTCTAAAACTATACACTATATTTAAGCATGTACACAATTGTACACACAATGTACATACATTGGTGCATAACTCTATATTCTATTTCCTGCTGTACACTTTAAGTGGCAGTACATTTAAGCCTGCCTTCCGTGTTTATTCATCGCCGAATGATTTATTGTTTCAGTGCACTCAGCCCTTCTCTTGTGAACATATTATCAAATGATTTTGCCTTCATGTCAACTTTACAAGTTGATTTGTACATGCAAGTGGACACTCTCACAAACTTTCTGAACTGTGGTCTGCTTTATGTTGTTTGTTTTGCTCCTCCAATAATTCCTTGTATAGCCTATATACATATACTTTACTCAGCTCAAATTTATGAAGCCATTTATTCAAGGAAAAGTCTGGTAGAGTAAATCAAATACGTTTTGAAGTTGAGAAAGAAGGAGGCTCCTGCCTTGGTACTTTTGCTCTCATCAGTGCAATGTGGGCACTTGGAATAAGAAAGAACTTGCCCTCTCTGCCAGCTTTACCCCATAAAAGGACGAGAGAGGAGAAAGCCTTTTATCGTTCCCCTCCAGCTTGTGACAATGGGGGCTACAAGAGCTGGAGGGGGGTCTATAATAAATACACATGCATGCATTCCTCACCCCCTCCTCTCCAAGGAACACGTAAACACACTGAAGTGACCCTGTGTCTTGTTAGTTTCAGCAAGAACACCAGCAGAGCGTGCAGGAAGTTTAGCTCTTAAAGAGGTAATCAAAAACAGGCTGCTACACCTTCGGATTACACAAACACATACTGCAACAAGCACTAGCATGCCTCCTGCTGCTATCCAGCAAATCGATATGCTGAGCAGCACACTGGCACATGGTGGCTCTGTACCCTCCTCCACTTTCCCGGCAGACATTCGCACAAAATACCAAAGAAAAAATAAAAGAGCAACAAAGGGTAGTTGGATGTGGAGATAGAGAAAGAGGCAAGATGTGAAAAAAAAGAGAGGAGAGCAAGAGAGCCAGAGCATGAAGAAGTAAAATGGGAGGGAGAGGCACTAAGGGAAGAGAACGAGGGGGTGTTGAGGAGGAGGGGAGAGTCTGAGAGAAGCAACTTAAGAGGGTGAGAGCAGAGGACTGTAGTGAGTACACAGTGAGAGCAGACGGAGTGGGAACCAGAGAAAATAAAGACTTGAAACCAGGCAACAGCATCAAACAGGTATCCATTTTGAACACTTTTCTTTACTTTTAATATATCACAATGTTGATTTGTATGTTGACCAGATGCATAGCACTGGGATAGTTGGGTGTTTATTCTTAGAGGTTTAGTCATCAGTTGCATTAAAGGCATGAGAAAAGATCTTCTGAGTTTTAGGGGAATTTTAAAAATATAACCAGAAGGTGAAAAGTGATAATTCAGTCATGGGTTCCCACATAACTCATCTGGCTTGGTGTCAGTAGAAAATGGAAGCGCTGATGGAGTCACCCCCAAAAGTTGTATTTCTGTATGTTTGATTATACACAGATCCATTTCCAAGCTATAAACTTTGGTAAAAAAGCCTTAGTCAACAAGCCAAAGAAATTAGTTTAAGCCTTACTGCTCTCAACAAACCTTTCTTTTAAACTCTCATATGTCCTATCTTCGTATCCTTAGTACTGTGGATTCCTTTTGCCTTGCTTATTTTTGTCTAGTATTGAAACCAAGTTCTGTATTTTTGTTTTCTGTGTTTTGACGCAGTGAGACTACATTTCAGTTTCTTGACTCCAACTTATGTACAATCTAAATTCCTTCTCATAACTGGCCTCAAGGTATAATAACATGTAATAAGGTCAATAGAGAAGCAGTGGCAAATGAATATGTATTTACTCTCTTAGACTGACTGGATGAGCATCCTGTTAACGGTGTTAGTGATCTGTTTGGATCTATTTTCTGTATTGTTTTTGCAATGACCAATATTCTTAGAACACATTCTCATCATTTGTCACTTCTGTCCATAGAGATGACGTCACTTCTTCTCCTTTTTCTGAGTGCTTCGCCTCTCCTCCACTCCCACCTTTTCACCCATGCTGCCTCTACTTCCCCTCCCGCCACTCGTCCTCGGATCATATTCATGACTGGCTTAAGCTCAGATGATAACTATGACGATGATTACGTTGACGAAGAAACCCACAGCCCTCCTACTGAAGTGCTAGAATCTGTGAAGACTACCTTGCTCCGACAAAATCCGCAGTTCTGCCACTACAACCCCTGCTTGGAGAACCAGGAGCCCTGCGACCAAATTTCAGCGAGGACCGGGTGCCTCTGTCCTGGGGTCAGCAGGGCCGATGTGCCTCCTCATGCACCACGCATCCAACAGCTGCTGCCAATCAGTGAAGGGGATGACAGAGGGAAGGTAGAGGTCCAGTGGTGCGCTCCATCCTCTGTGGTGTCTAGATACAGAGTGGTCATAGAGGGAAGCGAAACCCTGGAGTTTCAGGACGTTTCCCGACGAGGTTTGGTTGAATCTTTGGAAGTTGGCACTAAGGTGTGTGTGGAGGCGGTGAACAGTGCAGGGCACAGCTCCCCCTCAGATTTCTCCTGTATGAGGTACGCCCCTCCTGAATCTTCTGACCATAAGCTGTTTGCCTTGGTTATAGGAGGAGGAGTTGCCCTCCTTCTACTTCTCATCATGGCAGGTGTGATCGTCTGGAAGTATCAAATGCGTAAAAAGGCAAAGAGGGACTCAGCTGATGGACTAGGGAACCCTTCCTACAGCAGAGAGGGGACTCTGTGATCAAGACTAGTTCAGCACAGACAATTCATCCCAGTCACACTGAACAGGCACCTGGAGACAGGGGGCAGCGCAATGGTGTGATCATGAACATAAGGCAAACGTTTTTGGGGTGGTGTTTTGATTGATTATGGAATTAAGCAGTTGTTTACACTCCTGTTTCAAGGAATATGTAAACATATTGGAGAAAAGAGTAGTTGTGTTCAAGGAATAACCCTAAAAATGGCTAATTATATTACTTTGTTGTTATAACTACAGGTTTATTTGCTGGCAAATTAACTTTTGTAGGTTTATTGTAGTGTTATTTTATATTATCATGACTGAATTTAATTGTAAGTATTTTTTTAGGAACATAGGTACTGACTTTCATAATAAACTAAAACTTATTTTAATAAAAAACAATGTGTAAAATGTCTTGGTTGAATTTTTGGTTTTATTGGAAATGTTCTGCATAGGCCTGCATGCATACAGCAGGGTGACAAATGAATTGAGAAAAACAACATAATGTGTCTTAGTAAGGTGTACAAGCAACAAAAAAGCTTTGATGTGTGTTGGCATCTAGTCTCTCAAACTTAACTGGAGGGTCTGAACATCGGCCTGTACAAAATGTCCCGACGTATACGTAGATTTGTGCCAAAATCAGGTGACCACTGAAGCAATATGATTATCACCATTTTAACCCATGTTTTTAACGTTTATCAAACCATTCATTGAACCCTTTATGCTGTATGGGAGCATCTGCATATGTCATGTTTGTCCTATCATTTATTCATATTTGACCTCTGTCATCTATCTGTATGCAATGGGGCAAAGCATCTACATTTGAGAACAGTTTTAAGGTACTTTTGCTTTTCTTGAGTTATTTCATTTTATGTTCCTCTCCACTACATTTCAGAGGGAAATATTACTTTTCACTCCACTACATTTATTTCACAGCTTCAGTTACCCTTTTTCTTTGCAGATTAAGATTTTAAATATTTGCCTTTTTATAGATGAAACTATTCAGCACGATAGAAAGTTGTAAAACTTTGCCCCACCTCGACCAGCTACAAATAAACATTACAAATTGATGCAGCCTTAATAATAATTCAATAACATGCTGTATATATTAACATATAATATAACACTCGGAAATGGGCCATTTTGCAGTGTGAGTACTTAAAGTTTTGATACGTTCAGTACATGCTACTGATAATTTTAGTTGAATTTTGGATGCAGAACTTTTACCTTAAAGAATACGTTTACATTGTAATTACCTTCTTTTAACAACTTTTATTTTGAAAGTGTAAGTACAAACACAGCTAGGAGGAAGTTGATTTAATTGGCTTACGACCGGGGAAAGTCCCGCCTTTCTCGGCGTTTAAGCCAATGAGTGATCACTAAACAAAACGAGGAAGAAGATGTATTTCATGTTAACAGCGTGTGCAATTACTATTAAGCAGAATGGCGAGCTCAGGTGAGTCTCATTCAACTCATCTCATTAGACAGATATACATTTACTGAGACTACTTTAGTTCAGTAGTTAACGTCAGCTTTAACCTTTAGTTAATAAGTTATAGCTTTAAACAATAGGCTAAAGGGACATTCATAACTTTAATTGTTGTCTCAAAATGATTGCGTCTCTAACTTAAGTTGCATTAAGTTAACTATCTTGAGCACAGATTTATCCATACTAATTAATATTAAATGAAGAAGGAATCCCTTGTTATAATCATTTTAAGTTATTCATTTCTTAACTATTCAGCATGACTCAGCAGACAATAAAGGATTGTCTTGACAACTTGAAGCTTTTGAAACCGGTTTCATATTTCACTCTCAAATGATGCTGAACAAGATTGCATACCGTAACCTGTTACATCAAAGCATTGTGCTGTTAACCATAATTCCCAGACACACACACACACACACACACACACACACACACACACACACACACACACACACACTGTCTGATAAAATGAACGTATGAGTGCCAGCATGAGGGAGCAATCTACTGGAAAGGAATGTAACCTGAAAGTTGGAGGGGCATCAGGAAGTAAAAAAAAAAAAACCTGGATCCAGACCTTTTCAGTCATCACCCAAAGCAATTTAATCTGATTTGCTCTCATCATACCACTTGAAATACCTCAACTCAAGATATCTTCTAAGTCCTGACACCAGCGCTTTCTATTTCAGCATTTAAATTTAAATTTATACATATACATTGGATAGCAAAAAGGTTCCACTGTGAGGTATACAAATTTTAATTTTTTTTTAATAAAATCTTGTATCAGGCTGTTTTATCACTTGAAGCCTAACTTGGATTAAACATTTTTTTAAAATGCTACACTTTTATGGAAGTCTCAGCAGGCTGTCTATCAGGCTGTTTTATCACTTGAAGCCTAACTTGGATTAAACATTTTTTTTTAAATGCTACAATTTTATGGAAGTCTCAGCAAAGATTCATGATACTCTACAAAGCCTTTAGGGTATTTCCTCTCTCGTTGCCAGGCACCAAGGATATCTCCTATGAGGATCTGAAAGCGCTCCTGGGAAAGAGCGAGAATCTCTTTCTGGTGGATGTTCGTTCTAAGGAGGAAGTGGATAAAGGACGTATTCAAGGATCCGTTCACATTCCACGTGAGATACTTTTAAATTCATTAACAAGGAGGGGAAAAGAATATCAGGGTTAAAAAAACATACATAGTGTAAAACTGTCCCATAGTGAACACTGCATTTCTTTTACCCTAAATATTACCACCTATCATAATTCAGACCAAAGTTTTCCTGGGTGTGTTGTTGTGCTTACAGATACTCAAAGGTGTGCCATCATCTATTTAATCTTGAAATATTTTCCTTCCTCTCTTGCTCCTTATTATTCATTCAGTTGATACAGTAGATGCTGCTCTTGCAATGGAGCCAGAACAATTCAAGGCCAAGTATGGAGTAACCAAGCCACCGTTGGATGCGCCAGAGCTGGTGTTTCACTGCCAGATGGGCCGGCGAGGGGGAGCTGCCACAACCAAGGCTCATGAACTTGGATACGTGAGGTAAATAAGTTATTGGTTACCCTCATAAACCCTGACACATCCTGACTTGCTTTTTAATATCCCTGTACACTTGAGGCCAGTTTTGTTTCCTCACAGTAACCTCGCCTCTTTGAGCTTTGCTGTCCGCTTAGTTTTGTTTACATTCCATTTACTTATTTGTTTCTCTGTCTTCTGTTTCAGTGCACGTAATTATGCCGGAGGATACAAGGAGTGGTCCACGAAAGAGGGAAAGTGATTTGTGTTGAAGGAAAGCTTCATATATATTTAAATAGCAACTGCAAAACCAAACAAAATATTTTTATTCTGTTTTGTTTTCATACTTTACGTCATTGTATTTAATATATATGAATAGATACAAATAAAATAAATTATGTTATCTACTCAGATTACGTGTTTTATTTTAGAGAACTGAATATAAACTGGAGAAAAGAGAAAAAGATTTACACAGTGGTGGCATCAAATGTTGTACAAAAAGACAGTATACATTAATAAAAAATCAGCTAAGGAAGATTACAAACTCAAGAAAAAATTTGAGTGGGCCTTCGGTAAATATCATGTCCTCAGTAATTCATGTTATGAAAATATATTGAATATGAAAATATAAAGCACTAAAAACTGCAGGTTTTGCTTCATTCTTTCGCAGCCAAGAAGTTTATTCGATTTGATTAACCGTCTGGTATTTTTGCAGGGGGTTTTCTTCAGATCATTTTCATATATTTTATTTTTTGAATGCCCAGAAAACATTTACAAAGTGTGGCTAGTTAAATCATGGTTTATGACCCCAGTAACTTCCTGGCTATGGTCATGTTTTTAGGTGTGTTATTACAATAAACAAATCAATACAAATCAAAGGAATTGTGTTATTGATTTTACAGACTTCCTGTCTGGTAGCACCAGTGATTTCATAGAGTTCACATTATTTCAAGTTATATGGTGAAGCAAATATGTACGTCTATATATATATATATATATATTATTATTATTATTTATATTATTATTATTTATATTATTATTATTAAGAGGTTTAGCGTTCCCCTGTGGCGCGCGCATTCTGAAAGCGCGCGCCTGGTTGTTCAATTTGCCCAAGAAGATGCTCAGAGAAATACAGCAGGTAACAGATTCAATTAGCACGAGTCTAGCTAGAAAACATAACCTTATTACGTGTAAAACATATAGTTAATTTCTGCTCGTTGTTATTCTTAAAATGGCCACTCATCTTACGTCTTTAGCTACATACATAGTTAGCTCTAGCTTTAGCAAAGTGCTAAACCAGGAAGTGTTTTAATCACATCCAGGTGTTGAGGGTGGTCATGCTTTGGAAAGAACAGAATTTACAGAAAAGGCAGCATCGGTTAAGGACTGGAGGAGGGCTTTTGGTGCTTCTGTGGGCTGAAACAGAAGCTTCTGTTCAAAGTATAAACTGCACTGGTAAGTTTATAAAACACACTTTACTTCTCATAATCTGATCTACTTCATCAAAACGAACAAACAGTGGAATAGAAGTGGGAAGTAAGGTAACACTATCCATAGATATCAATCACAATTGAAGCCAAATGTGTTTAACAACTAATCTTCATTCTGACAGGAAAAAGCTATAACGCCCCAAACGATCAGTTTCCAATAGCAGTGAAATACATTTTTAGATTGTTTCAATCAAAAAGAGCACATACATCAGACACTGAATATCAGAGAAATCTAACAATAAAATATGCAATCCAGCCAAAAAAGAAATCACAATCAAACTGATCACAATAAATGTCACATAAGTAGGGATGCATTTTGGATAAATTTCAGCCTTCGCCTGATTTCTGTAATCAAAACTACAAATTGATTAAGGAATGTGACTATTTTTAGCAGCCGTAAGGATTTGTAGGACATATAGCACACACAGGAAGTGTTATAACACCGTTCATGTTTTGCGATGTAGTTGCAGCTGCTGGTCCCTGGTGCACGGGAGTTCAAGTGAACGTACTCATACCTGGTATGTACACACTCACCTCACATCATCACACATCTTCACCTTTCATACATCACCTCATTTTACTACATTAGTCCTCACAGATTTGAGGGACAGCATGTTTTCCTGTACGTGGTCGTGTCCTCAGCCTGATCCTGAGGAACTGTGTGCCTTCACTGACATGTATGGTTCTCTCAGATTGCTCCTGTCTTTTCAGGTACAAACTACTGTGATCATTTTCTACCATTACTGATAGTGGAGCCTTAGCATTTTTTTCATTTCACTAAGTAAGACTGTGCCAAGATATCTGGGTGGGATCACTTAATTGATCCTAGTAGTTAGATGAAACGTATCCAAATGTCAATAATTGATGCTCCGCTTTTAATTTGATATATTTTCTTTAAATGTGATTAATTAGAGATAATCACAGTGAGCCTGTGAGTGAAATTCATCTCTGTCTTTATCTTTGCACTGTACAGATGAAAGACGCAAGACTTTTCAGTCCTGAGTGTTGTGCTCGTATAGAGGCGTTCCTACACTCATTCAGTTTGGCTAACGCCAGGGTAAGATCCGTTTCCACAGTATGTATCAACAATATGTTTTTTTTAAATTGACACCAATAATTCTACTGCCCTTCTTGTTCACAGATTAAAATCCACTTCAAATTCAAATACAGTCAGCAGAGCTTCCAGCGAGACTTTAGGTATGACTGCAAACTATGCAGGCAGAGCTCATTTCTTTCTTTTCCGATAAAATTAAGATGAACTAGGGTCAGTAGTAAGAAGTCATAATAACACACACAAAGGCTGACAACTGTGTTAAACCCCCTCAGCCCTGTTTTTATGAAGTGGTAACGTTGTGTTGATATTCCTGCAGAGTGAAGATCGTGAGTAAAGTTGCCTGTGCAAACCGACCATCACTGATCTTGGATGTCACATGTAAAACACAGTCAGTAAAGCTGTTTTCAACATTATTTAATGTTTAATTGTTGGGTGGATCAAAGTAATAGAACTCAGTACTTACAGATGTGTAACCAAAATAATTTAAATGAATGCAACAAAAACATATACACAGATATGTTCACTGTTGTTTGTTTAAAGTTATTCTCTCTCCTTGGGTTTAAAAGGCCTCCAGAGTGCGTGAAGAAAGGTTGCTGGTGTCAGGGAGGACACCCTGTCCTTGGAGGCAGGTTTCCACTCAGTATCCCTCCTGAAGTAATGGACCAAGGCCTGTTTGGGGAGCTCAGCGCCAAGCCTGTCACTCTCCTGAGCCCTTGTGTGCTGCAGTACCCCAATCTGGCAACACAACTCACTCACATACAAATATCCTTTGCTGATTTGATCAAAAATCTGTTTGTGATTTGCCCAGACACATAATCTAAGTGTGTGGTGGCCACAGGATTGCACCCCTACTTATTTCAAATGTTGTGGAACAGCGGTCTTCATCAGACCATGACTTCCAGTGCCCACTGGGACAGTTTGTAGCGTGAAAGCAGCGATAAGGGTCAACACCTCCATTTCTCTCTTCTAATTGGGAGTGAGTCACTGTTTCTTGTGAAGGAGCTCAAGTATCTGGGGTCTTTTTTTACGAGTGAGGGTAAAGGTTAAGTTTATGCTCGAACAGACGAGTTGTTCGACCAGGTATGCTTTCAAACGTGTTTATAGTTTTTCCGAATGGCCACACGAGAAGTGAAAAGCC
Source organism: Anoplopoma fimbria (assembly GCF_027596085.1). Taxonomy (NCBI): domain Eukaryota; kingdom Metazoa; phylum Chordata; class Actinopteri; order Perciformes; family Anoplopomatidae; genus Anoplopoma; species Anoplopoma fimbria. The sequence continues at coordinate 15,193,376 of NC_072452.1, forward strand.
TTCCGCCATGCAGAGGGGGAGTAAATATTGATTACATATGGGGAAAACAGGGCACATTTTCTCTCCTGGAAGGCATCCATTGTTTTCCTCTTGGTTGTTCAAAGGAAAACAACAGAAATGTTGTATAACTAATTCAAAAAGGCTGCTAGAGATGATCAAAGCCAGCACAGCTGGCAAGTCACAGCATAAAGTCGTTGTGATTGTCTGTTTGTAACAGAATTGGTCAGAAACAGTCCCCCCGCTCAATCGATGTTCCAACGCCCAATCCAAGGTCATGAGCTTTGGGTAATGAGCAAAACAGTGAAATCGGACATCTGGAGGGAACTCAGACGAGAACCGCTGCTCATTTGTGTTGCCTCAGTTGAGGTGGTTTGTGCATCTGGTTTGGATTAGTTGTCCTTGACTTCACATGTGTCCAGGTGTTGGTATGCGGCCCCAGTAATGTTCCTGTCACAGGCCCCTCCACCTTCCTCCAGAACCTTCCTGCTCATCTGGACTGTCAGGAACTGGGCCTGCATGGCCTTCACTGCTCCTCCTTCAAAGGTAAACAACAACTACTAATGGGAACAACACATACTGATGGCCAGTAAACATTTTAGGTCATTTGCTAGAGGAACTGCAAGGGCCGGTTTTCTTGGACAGGGTACAAAATAAAAGTCCTGGACAGTTAATCCTGTCTTCAAAAGTAAACATCTGAGTCACACTGAGTCCTGAGTTGAAGACTAATTTCAACCACCTATGTTTATTTGTTAGAGAATGTGCACACAGCCCTTGCCTGAAGCGCCCTATAAAAACGTTGATGGATCACAAAAGGCCCCATGATTTGAATCATATGAAACCAGGCCAAAACAATGCACTTAGAAAAAATAACACACATACCACTTAGTAATTAAACCCTTAAAGGGACAGCACTTAGAGAGAAATGGCTCCAACATTGTCTGGAAATATTGGCTCTAGCAGCGAAATGACTGTCACTGCATTTTATGTCTACTTTGAGTTATGACCACATGCATCCAATCTGCTCTAGCAGTTTATGTTCATTTGCAACATTTAGTTCAGATGCAAGAAGTAGTTGCGCATTGATACACACATTCTCACAGCAGAGATTTGTTGCTGGAAAAGGGTTTACAATGTGTCAGGTTTCCATCCTGTCTTATACTAGAAATCAGTATTCACATTTGTCATATTTAACTTTAACCATGGTGTTTTCCTTACCTTACCTTACCATGTTTAGTTGCTAATGTTCATGTCCAATGTCTGAAACATTACATTTTCCCCAAAATAACATTTTCCACTGCACATTTTTTTCTCAGAATTGTTTTACAATTTACGATTTTACAAATCTGAATTTAAGTTGACTGTTTTTGAGACATTTTCTGTAGAACTGAGTTTAATCATCACTGAATAATCTTCATCATTTGAAGAATTGGCAGATTTCTCAGAAAACCCACTTGCATAATAAGGGTTTCTTGTCCTTACACAATTAATCACACAATTAATCACACAATGAAAAATGTAAATTACACAATGAATCACAACCACAAGCAAAACCACAGGTCTACATAAATAACAAGTAGCTTATTCATTCACAAGACAGAGTACAAACTAAAAAAGTCCCATTATACAGTCTTTGACTTCTGAAGAGAAGATCTTCTGTGACAAACACTACATTAGTTAAATTGGAATTACTCTGGCCTGAAAAAGGATGCATTTTAACATCTCAAAATACTTCAAACATTTTTTACTATACACCCAAAAAACCTGTTGACTCAACATTAGTGAACTCAAGTTTTAAAACAAGAGCTCTAAAGCCAAATAACACTTATTTGCCCAACCCAAAGGTGCGTCTTCCATAGCCACAATGTTGTGATTGTTAACCCTATGTTGTACCAGTGTGCCTCAGCCAGTGTAGACTTACAGTTTTATCTGTTTAAAGTGAATATCGTCACTAATAATCGTCTTTTCCTTTCATTTCCTTTGTGTTTTTTACTTGACAAAAAATATTTTGACATTCTCTGCAGATCTAGTGCACAGGGGTGGCATTGTTTACACAGTAGAGCAAGAAAACTGTGAAGATCCAGAGCAAGAATCAAGTCTTCCCACGATGCAGCAGAGTCTCCTGCTTTATCTCTTCCTGCAGCACAATGACCCCTTCACCTACCAGCTCTCTGATTTGATGGGTGAGAGACAGCTGCATGTATAATCCCAAGAGGCTGCATTTAAATTGGTCTTCCTTACTTCTTTTTCCATCTGTAATCCTCCCACAGCCACAGAGGTGCTGATAGAGCAACACCTGGAGGATATTCTGAACAACAACAGGCAGGCAGTCACAGCAGCCCTGCAGACTGAGCTGAAGAACTCACTGAAAGCCCAAAATCACAGAAAAAAGGCAAGTTTGACATAAAGCGTAACCACCAGGGAGGAAATCATTTATTTAATCGTGTTTGTTTTTTTCATTATTCTGACAATTTTATATAATAGTGTGTAGTACCTCAACAATGAATTGACTAATCGATCCAGAAAAATGGGTAAACAACATTTTGATAAACAGTTGCTGCCTTTCTTTGCTTTTACTCACTGAAAGTTGTAATACTTTTAAAAATTTGTTTTGGGAATAAAAATTAAAATTTGAAGATGTCACCTTTTGGCTTTGGGACATTGTGATAGTTATTTTCCATTATTTTCTGAAGTTTTTTACAGATTAATCTAAATCAGATTGATTTTAAAAAAAGAAATCAATAAATGGCCTTAATAGTAAATCTTTGGGTGTGAAGGTGCAAGAGAAGCTACATTCAGCTGCTGAGGTGATTCTGAGTTCAACCATCAGTATTGTGAGCTGCAGCAGTAACATGGACTTCAGAAACGCTTGTCTGAACAGCATGAAGGTTTGAATATATGTTTTTTTAATATGCATGTACATATATTTATAGTTTATTCTAAAATAAAAGTTACTCACTTCCACAACTCATATCTTAGAAAGAAGTCACTGTCAAAGTTGTACTATACTGTTAACAAACTTGTTACTTGTGTATATAGTGTGAGCCAGATGTGTGTATGTGTTTGTCAGGTGCGTGACACTCATGAATTGTCAGCCTCCCTCTGTGAATCACTGAGGAGGGTGACATCATGGAAATTCACTCCCATGGGCAAGTGCTACTCAGCTCAGGTGAGTGGGAAGTTTGTTGCCAACCAATTACTATAGCAACACTTCTGTGGTTACAGACATGTGATTTTAATCCACAATCTAACACCACATTATTACTTTCACAGATGGAAGAACATCCTGACTGTGATGAGCGCACCAGAACAGAAATCTGAGAATTTCTATATTTGTTCTGTTCTGACTGAAGGCTGTGGACGCAGTTTAAACTGAAATTATATTTATTTATTTATTTGTATTTAAAGTATGCTAGTAGTGTCCTACATGTGATGGTGATACAAGTAGCTATTTAACATTTAATTAAAAACAAAATGCAGTGTCATAGTTTGTTTGTTATACCAGATGTTCCTTTTAAACACAGTTCTAAAATAGAAAACAATCCTTAAGCAATTTACATTAAAATGAATTTCTGATCTAAGATAAGCCTGCAAGTTTTTTTTTTACAATAACTTTTACATCTGTTTATTATAATGTAGTTCAATGTATACATTCTTGAGACTTTAAGGTTACGCCATAAAATAAGATAATCCTTTATTAGTCCCGCAGTGGGGAAATTTACAGGATTACAGCAGCATAGATATAGTGCAAACAAGGTACATAGTAGAAAAAACAAACAAGTATTTTAAATAAGTAAGTACGAAAAATAAAAAATCTTATAAATACAGACAGAATAATTATAGTTATAGTATTGCACAGTTATATTTGTATTGCACAGATTTATTAGTGCTTTGTTTTGTGGTCTACTGGGATGGCAGACAGAGCTGGTTGTGCAGCCTGACAGCAGCAGGAATAGTTCTGTAATTCACGCTATTGTTTGTGGGTGTAAAACAAGTTAAGCTTGGATAAGCAGACTGGTTAAACATTTTAATGTTTCAACAAGCCCTGAGGGCTCAAGCTGAACAGACACTCTCTTGGTGACCACTAGAGGGCGGTAGAGGCTTTTATTTTTGTGACGGTACTGACTTCCGCTTGTTATTGTTTTCGAATGTGACGCAAGTTCCGGCCGCCAACACCGGCAGCATTTTTTCGCGGCAAAATGAAATGATCGTCTGACGTGTTAACCTCCTCATAACATAATAATATACACTCTGGTAACGATACAGCTCAAAACAATGGCACAAGTAACCGGAGAAAGCCTCAAATCAGAGCTGGACATGTTCGGCATCCTCTGCAGAGACGACTCCGTCCTCGATAAGAGTGAGTAGCCCTCTGGTGCAACTCAACACAGCAACCACTCAAGTATTCAAGATACTGTGTATAATGTTACCATTTACCGTTGGATGTCTGTTTATTAAGGGTGTTTGAGGTTGGTTGTGCTTATTATTACATGGTCGTTCATGCCTTGCTGCATTGTTTCACTCTATGCCTAACATCAACATAGATGGAGACTGCAGGTTGGCAAGTCAGCCACATTTAAATCACAATGATGTTATTATATTCCTTTATTGATCCCCATGGGGGAAATTCAAGTGTTGCAGCAGCTCAACTACACAGAAACAGATAATAAATACACATATTATACAATAAAATATATAATATTATATATTGTTATTTAGTGTATAAACTTACTGTGTATAATAAATTATTAAATGAAGCAAAACAATAATAATAACGTAAAAAAGGAAGCTATTCTCAGTGGTGTATAAGAGTATCTGTCATTCATAAGTTTAATTTCAATATGTTCCAAGTCAGAGTGGTTATGCACACTTAATAACCTTACACAGCTAAGTCTATTTTCAGTCATTGCCTGAATGTTACATTTATGTACTTGTATTTGCAGTCATCTATGTCTTGTTACATCTCCTTTTTTACTTTCTCTCCCTCCTCTCCCTCACACCTCCTCCGTCCCGTCAGTGGTGGAGCAGTGCATCTGTAACAGGATACAGGTAGATGAGATAGTGCTGCAGTGGGTGGCCTACAGCTCCACCAAAAACGGACTCAAACTCACCGCGGACACCCTGGAGCAATTTGATCATGAGGTACCGGTGTTACTGATATCGCTGCTTTGAACTTTTATGTCCATACACTGTCTTCACCGTCAGACATTTTTGTATTTACAATGAGTTCATTTTCTTTGAAGGTGTTAAACAAGAGGAATAAATCCAAACAGAGCTTCAGAAAAGAAGAAACTCATAACAGAACCAGAGACATCCACTCACTACAGGACTTGTATCCTTCACAGTGAACTCTTAATGCTTTACTACCTAGCAGCTTCTCTTCCTGTATTCATCTGTTGTGTTACAATCCTTGACATTATTTGTTCAGAATCAAGGCTGAGGAAGAGGAGGAGCATCTACTGGATGCGTACTCTACTCCTGCTAAGGTAAGCTGTCACTTTTTGACTTCAGACGGTGATCCTGTTGAGATGTACATTTTTAAAGCTAAGCAAAGTTGTTGTGTCTCACTTGTGTGTTCGTCGCTGACTGTGTGTGTGTTCATGTGTAGGGTTCTCAGAAACGAGCACTCACCACTCCTGAACACCCTCAATCAAAAAGAAGTGCAGCTCTGCTGTCCAGCCCGAGTCTGCTGCTGTCTCCTGCTAGCTTTTCTCCCAGGTACTCCCCAGCAACACAAACCAACAGTCACTGAGCTGCTGGGAAAGAGCTCGATCCACTCAAACACACAGTGCTTCTTTTTTTATGTTTGTCCACTGTTAACAAACGACATACTTAAGAAATATTTAGTCTGGGTTTGCCTTTAAATCAGTTTCTCAGATGATCCAAGTTGACAACCTCTGCCTGTGAAGTGTTATGTGTTTCAAAGTGTAATTTTGTTTATTGTTGAGTAGTCTTCTTTACCACCATCAGCCCTTATCCCATGTCACAGTGTTTTTTCATACTTTAAAGGACACATTTTTCTAATCTTTGCAGTTCTTTTGACTGCTATGGAAACGCAGACAACAATAGGCTGAAGGAAACTTTTAGTTCCTTGGAAAGTAGTCCCAGGGACTAAATAAAAATAACGCAGAACTTCTTAGTGGAAACACAGCTAATGTTACACGTGTCCCGACTCTTCTCTTTTCTTTTTGGAAGTTCAACACCTTCACAGAAGTACAGCCACCGAGGAGGCAAAGGGGAGGTGGTGGTTTCATTCGGGGTCGTGCAGGGCACCCGCTGGGCAGGAAGAAAGACGCAGGGCTCCGGCGTCCAGCTGGAGGTCCTGGAAGGGCCCGAAGACTCGCTCCGCTGCAGCTACAAGTACATGTTCCAGAGGCTCCGCGATGTTAGAAATGGTGAGATTATTATTATTATTTTTATTTTAAGTCTTGAACTACCTGTCCCATGTCATAACAGTGACATTCATACATTTCTACTGTTCACATGATTACACCTTGTTTCAAGTTAAAGACTTTTGCGTCTATTCCCCCAGTGTTGACGGAGAAGATAGAGGAGCTTGGCGATGGCCTCAGGTCTCACTTCAACATCGAAGAGTTTGCTCCCGTCTCTCTGCCCGCTCAGGTACAGAAATGTTACCGCTGTGAAAAAACTCTAAAATCATAGAAGCCTTAAACCTATGACTTTATAAAAGTTCTGGAAACATCATGGATATCTTAAAGTTATAATTTGATATTTGACTCAAAAAGTTTTCTTCTGAGCTAGTTAACTTTTTTTTTTTACTTGTTTAAAAAAAAGTGACTGATTGTTCGTGCTAAACTTTGTAAATTTAAATCAGCTGTTGAATATATTTGAATTCAGATGCAGGAAAATGTTCATCATGACATATTTATCCCTGCAGACTTAACTTGCTTATTTTGTCTTGTTACTTCTCGTCAATCTTCATCGTGTGCTCCACATTTGTTGTTTTAGCTCTCCTAAACTAGATACAATTTATTAAATGTATTCATATAATTAAGTATTTCCTGACAGCTCAGTTTGTAGTGTTTTTTTATCTCTCTAGGACAGCATAACAGTGTTGGGTCAGATTTGCTGTGACAGTAATGGCAAACTGAACGCACACTCAGTTTTGTTGGAGGCGGGACCGGAGCAAGGCGGTCAGCAAGTACCTGTTGACCTATCAGAGCTCAAAGAGTACTCCCTGTTTCCTGGTCAGGTGAGCAGAAGGTCACTTCTTGTCTTGGCAGATCAAACTGAAGACGGGTCTGCTTTAAAATGATTTTTAACTGTATTAAGAAGTATTTATTTATAAAGACATTATTTAGTCAAGAAGAACAATGCAGCTTTTTACCCACTTTCTTCTGTGCGTTCTGCCTTTGTAAGTCACTAGACTAGAGTGCATTGTGATGGCAGTATTAAGCGGTGGTCCTTCCTTTTCCTCTGCACTGAGGTGTGTGCAGCAGGTTACACGGCCACCAAGAGTAACAGAGCATGCCAAGGACCTGGGCAGGAGAGTCACCCAGCGTCTGACCGAGAACTCTGACAACCAAACTACAATTCCCACATGAGCATAAATAACCAGCTGCCTGCAGTGTATGAAACTCTGTTCTCTTTCCTCAGGTGGTGGCGTTGGAGGGAATGAACACAACAGGAAGGAAACTGATGGCTTCCATACTCTATGAGGTCAGCTTCAAGTTAACACGTTTTGTTGACGCATAAAAAGAGATAATGCTTTTACAAAATAACATTTACCTGAAATATTGCATCAAAATCCAAATTCCGGTGTTCAGAGTATCTCAGCTTTTAGAGCTGGGGCCTGTTTGTGTGTCTTCTGTTAATAGTCTTGTCCTTTTAGGGGGTCCCTCTTCCTTTCTACTCTTCTGAGGTGAAAATGGAGATGGATGAAGGTAAGTGATATGGGAATATAACATTTTTTGTACATTTTGTGATTAAATGTTTACTCTTAAAGCCTTCAACCACAATATAAGTATTGGACAGTCTGCTTGTGTCTCTTTCACGTAAATTGCATACACACCTGTCATCTCATGCGATTGCAGAGCCGATGAACGTTCTGGTGGCATGTGGACCCTACACTCCCTCTGACAGCCTGACCTTTGACCCTCTGCTGGACCTGATCAATGTCATTGTCAAGGATCGTCCTGATGTCTGCCTGCTGGTATAGATACTTATCTTTTTTTCTGTTTTACAATCATTAGTTCTTATACAAAAGAATGCAAGTCTTAAAAGATTCACAAAGTCCTCATATATTTCTAATTCTCCCTTCTCTTCTCCAGCTGGGCCCGTTTGTGGACTCTAAACATGAACAAATTGAGGTACGTTTAACAGTTTCTTTGTACTCGAAAACCCACTGCTCCAAGATCTAATGTTTATCATTTTAAAACAGTCTAATTTGACCTATTCATTTATTATATTTATTTATATATTTATATTATATATTTATTATGTCCAGCTTTTAAATCAGGTTGGTTGATCATGACCTTATGTGACCATCTTTATCCCCACCTGTGTGTGAAATAGAAAGCTCAGGTGACGGAGACATTTGAGGCCATTTTCTCAAGATGTATTGAAAGCATTGTGGATGGCACCAAAAGGTATGTCTCATATCTCCCTCACTATTATTACACAGCATTTTCATAATGGTATCTTTTTAAAATGTTTTAATAATGTGCCCCAATCAGAAATCTTATCCTAAATGACAGCTGGTGTTTTTCTTTTATCCAGTGTTGGCTGCAGCCTGGTGTTTGTGCCCTCCCAAAGAGACATCCACCATCACTTCATCTACCCTCAGCCTCCCTTCACCCTGCCGAACCTCAGCAAGGACCAGGCCCAGGTAAGAAACACCAGGACCTGACTGCAGCATAGTAAACTAGGTAAAGGTTTATTGTTTGCTGATGAGCACATGCAAAACAGGCTTGTGAGCGATCACGGAAAGCCAAATTGTAATAGTATTGCTTTAAACTTTTGATTTGGGAAGCTGCTGGTCTTAAAATGAAGGCAGAAGAGATAAAGGAATTCCCAGTTTAGAGCACAGACCGATCAGTCTTATATGTTTCTCTTCATTCTCTGCAGCGTGTCACCCTGGTCCCTGACCCCTGCACACTGCTCATTGATGGAGTGACCTTCGGCTTGACGTCCACTGACATCCTGTTCCACATGGGCGCAGAGGAGATCAGCAGGTGAGGAAGATTTATTATTTTCATATATCTTCACCCAGCTGTGGAGCTCAGTTAGAAATGACTAGAGACGAAAATGTGTCAATGAATTTTATGTTTAGTGTGACTTAACATTTTAGCATCACCTTCTTCTATCTGTGAATCTTTATGGGAGTTTACTCAAATACCAGCAGTAGTTTCATAATCTTTATTATATATTTCAATGAATGGCATCACTAGAATGTGTTGAAATTGAAAATGTACTGTGTTACAGCGGCACTGGATCGGACAGATTTTCCCGCATACTGAAACACATGCTGACCCAGAGGAGGTAGAGTCCTAAAAAGTTCACTTGTTCTCTATTTTGAAGATGCTCCAACAATAATGACCCCCATGTTTGTGTTTTCACCTCCAGTTACTACCCGCTGTACCCGCCGGTGGAGGAGGTGAACATGGATTATGAGAAGTTTCAGAGCTTCGGTCAAATGCCACTGACTCCTGACGTCCTCATCATTCCCTCCGAGCTGCGCTACTTTGTAAAGGTACAGAACGCCGGATTCTGTTAACTTCTTCTACACAAACATTTAGTCCAGGTATCGATTACGGCTCAACGGTCTTTTAATGCATTGTCAATATAAAAATAAGTGCAGCTTTGAGTGCAATTTTGTAATAAAAAAAAAACAAAAACGTTTTAAGAAGTTAATTTAATATATCAATGAGTCAAAGAAACAGGGTTTAACAAAAATGTAAAGTGATTGACTTCTTCTAATTGATTTTTTTTTTAATTCATTTTTACAAAAGTTTTTATTTTAATATTTTACTGAAGGCAAAACATTTAATGACTTTCTTTTTCTTTTTTGATTATTTGACACATGATGTCTTTAAAAAACCTCATCTCATCTTGTCCTCAGGATGTCGTCGGCTGTGTATGTGTCAATCCTGGACGGCTGACTAAAGGCCAGGTGGGCGGGACCTATGGCAGGTTACTCATTCAGCGCAGCGCTGCATCGGCCGACGGGAAGAGAGCGAGCCCCTGTTTGGCTGCTCAGGTGGTGAAAATCTAAAAAGGAAACTAAGACTCTGAATGCTGGTTGACTGAACTGGGACCAGTTTGGGAGCAACTTTGAACGCTGTGCTCTCCGGGCACGCTGATGTAAAAAAAAAAACATTTCACTGTACGGTTGAAACCATTTTGCCAATTGGTCTATTGACAAACATGTCTGTTTGAGGGTGTCATTACTGGGGGGGATTATCAGTCTATCAGGCACAAAATCAATAACAATCTATTTTCAATAAATTATTCTTTGTACTGTTTTTTTTATACTTTTTTGTTGCAACTACCTTAGTACTGTTTGTCACAGCTTTGTATCTGTTTTGAAGACTCTGAATAAAGGGGGGAAAAAATAACCTGCTCAAAAAGCATATTTTTATAATGCAGTTTAATGTAGTGGGATTATGGATGGGTAATAATGCAACATCTCTTATCAAACATCAGAAAACACAAATACAGACCACCTTTTTATCAAGTTGTTTTTAATATAAAACTGTTTCTGATAAACGCTATATCTGAGGTAAGTACTTCTCAGGTTTTGGCAGTTGAGACAAACACATTTAACCATAAAAGTCGTCAAACTCATCAGAGTCACTTTGGTGACCAGACTTTGTAGATTTGTCCGGCTCCACATGAAAAATCTCCAAGTTGTCACAAATTGCTGGAAAAGAAATTACAGATCAACATTTTCAAAAACAAGCCTTTTTATGTTTATCATATCTGCCTTTTAATTATAAATACTGTACCTTTGGGTTGCTCATCTGCTTTCCAGTCCTTTTCTCTGAAATATGAAAAAAGTTGAAAAAAATATGAGACTTAATTCAGGATGTAGATTTTACCTTCAGAGACGTCAAAAAAAGGACTCACTCTTTTTTCTGTGATTCTTGAGGTGCAAGTAGATTCTCAACATCGTCCTCATCACTGATCTCGTTCGAGTCATCTTCAGATGATCCTGTTTTACTCCCCTCTTCCTCCTCATCTTCTTCACTTGCCTCCTCTGGAATAATGTGCATCTTTTTAGACCTGAAAACAAAATGCATAAAGTTCAGATGATGTTTGTGTTTTAATGATTATATTCTTAACTTCTCTTACTTGTCCTGTGGTGAGATGATACTGTCATCAGAGTCTCTTTCCTCCTCTGGTTCTCCTGCTAAGGCTCCTCTCTGTTCCTCTTCATCTGACTCCTCGTCCTCCATGTTTTCCTCACCTCCGTCACTCTCATCCTGGTCCACCTCTTCATCCTGAGAAGATGCAGAACCCTCTTTTCCGTTCTCACCATATTCATTCTCTAACCTGACTGACTGTTCTTCTCCACGCTCACCCTTTACCTCTGACTCCTGCTCCTCAACCTCATCCTCTGTCTCCTCGTCTTCCTCTGTTGCACTCTTTCTCCCAGAAGCCTCATGATCCTCCTCCCCATCTCTCTCCTCTTGCTCTTCATCTGTCTGACTGTTATCTTTTCCTTCAGCGTCACCATCATCTTTATCTCCATCTAGATCTTCCTCGTCCTTTTCTCCTGCATTGCATCGTTCAGAACTGCTACTCTCCTGCTTTTCTGTTTCATCTCCACCTCTGTTTTCAGTCTTTATACTAACAATTCCTGATTCCTCTTCCTTCTGGGATCCAGAATCCTCTCCACAGCTTTCTGATTTATCCTCAGGATTTAGATTCTCTGCGTTTTCACTTCTGCATTCCTCAATTAGACTCCCTATCTCCTCACTAGTCGACTGACTCTCCTCTTTGTGACTCCCTGGGTCGTCTCCCTTGCTCTCCTTCACCACCTTCTCATCCCTTGGTGATCCAACAGCAAGCCCCCCACTTCTCCTCGTTCTACTTCTTGTGCTGGTTCTGTCTTTCTCTGATGAGGCGTCACTCTCTGAGCTTTGGATCACTTTGACTGCAGCAATGACAACGGCAGAGGAAGTCCTAGAAGACCTGAAATCAGCAGAGAATGAAAAATAAAATTATACAGAATAAGAGGGTAGTGAATAAGTGGATTTATATGGTAGTCGTGGTAACTTGGAGTCAGTATCACCATGTTTACGGTAACTAAGGAATGTGATAGAATATTATAGAGACTATAAAGAGAATACTACTTACTCCTGAGAGCTGCAGCTTTGGCTGTCTGAGACAGAACAATGTGATCTTCCTCTCTTCTCCCTTTTCTTTGTTTTCCCTCTGCTCACCTGGCTGGGCTCCCTGCTGCTCTCACTGCTTTCTGCAAGGCCACCGGACAGACGAACTAGGCACACACACACACACACACACACACACACACACACACACACACACACACACACACACACACACACACACAAAAAAAGTACATATCAGAGGTGAATGAAAATATTTACTCAGGAAGATAATATGCATAAGAAAAAGTAGCTTACAGACACATATCTCATTATTTATTTTCCCACCTGGTTTGATATCCAGCTCCTGGGATAAATGACTGCTCCTGCTTCCATGACCTCTCTCTCTCTTTGAGCTTGGTGCCCGGCTTGTGTCACTCTCCTCCCCCACCACTTGCGCTATCTCCATCTCAGGAGGAGGCTCCTCTGTGAAGAGCTGACCCCACAGAGCCTCAGAGCCAGAACGGATCCCAGCTACACCAGCAGCCCAGGACCAAGGGTGGTCCAGCTGTGGGGCAGCCCAGCCTGGTGGATTTTGGCTGGGTCCGGGGTGTCGGTCACCGGATGAGGAGGCGAGGTGGTGGGGCTGCAAAGAGTGAGGATGTGGGAAGATGTGTGGTGGGAGGGAAGATGGATGGACATGAGAGGTACCCTGAGGTTGATAAGGTGCTCTGATAGGAAACCTGGCTATCTGGGTTTGAGGGCGGGTCAGCCAGGAAGACTGCTCATAGGAGAGATGACGGGGGCCATCTTGGTTGTAGTCCAAGTGGCTGTTTGGGCTGTAGTGCTTTGGAGCTGGAGCAATATTTTGTGCCATTGTGGTGGAGCCTGCAACAAAGATGAAGATGCATATTAGATAATAGTTTGTATGTGTTTGGACTACACCAATAAAATTGAAGAATAAATGTGACAACACATTTATTAAAGTCAGTGAAGAGAAGGTCAAACCTTGTGAAAGTAAAGGTTGAACTGCAAAGGATGCTGCCTTACTGTCTTCTGTGTTCTTTAGACATGACCTCAAATACTCCTCCATCCTCTGTTAAAGAAACATATTTTCACACTGATAGAGCTGCACAGCATGCGTTGAAAGTTGAACAGAAATGCCTTTTACATGTATAATGAGGACATATTTTCATATATATATTTTTTTTACATCAGGCAGGATGAGGTAGAAACAATTACAATAATTATGAGTAATAAACAGAGGGGAAAATCTATCGTATTGCACATCCTCTAATTTTTATTGTTACACCACTAACTCACCAATTAAGAGTATAAAAACATTTTTTTTGTCTCAAATTGTATATTTTGATGGCTCTTATGATCAAACCAGCTGAATGCATTGGCCCCAAATTAAGTGAATCGTGACTGATGACTGATTTGCTTATACCTTCCTCTGAGCAGCCTGTGTTTTCTCCTTGAGTTGCTGCTGCCAGCGGGGGAAGCTCTCCTTCAGGTACAGTTCATACTCCATCTGGAGGGGTCAAAGTTCAAGAAGACGGTTCAACACCAAGCTTCAAAGAGGCAGGGCTAAAGTGCAGATGGAAGGTGTGAGTGTTTGAGCCTGTGCACCCGAATAGTTTTCATTGCAGCAGTGAGGGTCAACATCTCTGTCAGTGTGTCCTGGGCTTCCTCAAACTGCTGCAGCAGCTGCCTGTTGTTTTGTTGGGCTGAAAGCTCTCTCTCCTTCAGCTCCTGCCAGCGCTGCTGCAGATGCTTCGCCCTGCTGTAGGAAACACACACATAATCAGTTATAAAAAATATTTACACCAACATACAGGATGATGCATCCTGCAAGCATTTTGCTGCCTTTTGTATTTGCACTCACAGCTGTTGACTCTGAGGAGTTGAAAAGTCAGATTGCAACAGCAATGGCCTGTTGATACTGAGATAAAGAGACAGTGCATCATAGTAACCCATCCCACACATACATACACTTCTCCACCTTCACACACAACCATGAATTGACAGTACTACTCTACTTTATAACAGCACTCAAGGATCTTACCTCATTTTTAGCCTCTGCTTTTTTTGTTTTGTGAAAGTGTTTCTTTCTGTGCCGATCAGATGCTCAAGAGACAGTAAACTCTCCTTCGGTGTAGTCATGGCTGCAGGCATTCAGTGGATGCAGAGATTATCAGAGATTAAGGTCTGTGCTTTGTGGGGGGGAGGGACCAGACACATGCTCCCAATCCAAACATGGCCACGGCAATGGGGTTAATGAGTAGTGAGAGCTTTTTTTTAATGCCACACAGGTAACAAAGTTATTGAAACATCCACATAAATATAGGGCTGGGTCATAATTCAATATGATAAAGTTTTTCCATGGAATCATATCTTGATGAAATTATATATAGTACTATACTATCAAGATATCATAATGCACAATTATGTCATTTGAATTGATAAAAGCAAGCACATGCAAAGTAAGTCCTATTTTTTAAAGAAAATCTGATTATTTTGCACTAAAGTTAATTAAATGAGAAAATACTCATTATATTGTGTATAGCATGTGGCTATTTCATACTGCTCGTGGTCAAGCCTCACTCTCACTCTCAATGAAGCAAGGCGGTATCAAGGCAATTCCCCTTAAATCAGAGCCTACAAGTGGACGCTGGTTAGGTAGAAGGGAACAAAAGTCATTTAGCAGAGCAACAGGCTATTTTAGGCACAAATATTTATAATTAAAAAAAAAATGATACTTATATCCAACACAAAACCACATCCATTTTTTATTAATATTTTAAAACCGGCATACACACAGAGTTTTACAAACGGAACCCGCTATCAGTGTGTTGTTTCATTGCGGATGTATTTTCACGTAACACCCCTACTAGAGTAGAAGCTTGAGTAGCAGAGACCGTCGTAGGGAGTGTCACGGCGTAACATTTCAACTCATACATTACATTAATTGGTCCGGAAGTTATACACAATATCATTGATACCATGTGGTTCGTTTAACTTCGGTGAGTTATTTATTCAGCTAACTAAGCTAACTAACGATTAGCACAGCGCAACCGTCAAATCGGTCCTTCCACTGAGCTCTCGGAGAGGCGGAAGGGCAGGAGCCATGACGAGTTTTGCCAGCCAAGTTTTTGCCAGGATCGATATGTTTTGTCGTCCCCTCCCCATGGTCCTCAACACCTTCCTGGTCTTCTCCATCACCGGGGAGGTGAGCTACTTGGTGATGGTGGAGGCTCCTCTTGAGGCGGACCAGAAGAAGACGGTGTGGTCCGCCTGGTGGAAGACGGTCCACCTGCTGGCTCAGTACTTCATGCTGGGGAACATCTGCTGGAACGCCCTGCTGTTCCTCAGGACCAGCCCCAGCATCAGAGGGGTGTTCCTGGGGGGAGAAGGCATGGGCCAAGGGTGGAGGTAAGGAGGGAGTAGATGTTGGGGTTATTTCAGATAAGAAAATATAAAAAAAAAAAAAACACAGCCTTGATTTGTGGATACACACAACACTTTATGGGCAAAAGTAGTAGACGTCCTTGTCTACACTTGTCTGGTGTATTTTCATAGTTTGGGACAAGCACTCTTAGTTACAGATTTTTATATTACATATAATGATATTTTAGGCAAAAAATGAACTCCCCACTGACGTCAGGACAGCAGAGTCGATGCCCATCTTTAGGCACAGGCTGAAATCTCACCTCTTCAAGAAGTACTACCCTGAGCCTTCCACTTAGCACTTATTGTATTCTTATTAGCTTGTTGCACTTATTGTATTCATATTAGCTTGTTGCATTTATTGTATTCGTATTAGTTTGTTGCACTTATTGTATTCGTATTAGTTTGTTGCACTTATTGTATTCATATTAGTTTGTTGCACTTATTGTATTCGTATTAGTTTGTTGCACTTATTGTATTCGTATTAGTTTGTTTCTGCACTGTACTTTTGCTCAGGTTTAAGATAAGATAATCCTTTATTAAAAATTTGCAGGCTTAAAGCATAGAGTAAAAACAAGAGACATAGTAAAGAAAGACAAGTATTATAAATAAGCAATAAAAACAGTAGAAAAACACAATAACTGAAATATAATATTTACAGACAGAAAAAAACTATTTTAACTATTATTGCACAGTGTTTTTATTGTCATGTGTCATGTGCTCTTAGATGCTTGTTTAAGAAAGGAGATGCACTTATGACTTCTGGTGACTAGTAGTTCTCTTGAATACCTATGTTCAATACACTTATTGTAAGTCGCTTTGGATAAAAGCGTCTGCTAAATGACTGTAATGTAATGTAATGTGTTATTCGAAGTTTGAGAAAATAGAGACTCCCATCAGTCAGACACCCACACGTTATATATGTAAACACAGCAAAGAAATTCAGGGCTCTGCCTTTTCACAGGTGTAAAGATAGATTTGTTCTAAGTTTTGAACTCATGTGAATTATTTCTATTGACTCCAACTGATGCTCACAGTTTTTATTTTTCAGTTAGATCAATGAAGTCCATTTCATCTGTGCAACATTTAGGAGCATCTCAGACCATAAATAACAGTATTTTCTGTGTTATTTCCTCACAGGTACTGTTATACTTGTGAGACTCACACTCCTCCTCGGTGCTCCCACTGCTTCGACTGCAAAGTGTGTGTACTTCGGCGGGATCACCACTGCGTGTTTTTCGGCCAGTGTGTGGGCTTCCGTAACTACCGTTACTTCCTGAGCTGCTTGTTATTTATGTGGTCAGGGCTGCTGTACGCCACTCTGATGAATGCAGAGGTCTTCATTGTCATATTGAAGGAGGGTGTGACGATGCACAGCGTCCTGCTGCTGCTCATTCCCTGGATCATGCTAGTTTCAGGTATGAGCTGGTTTGTGCCATATTGATGGCTCCATTTCCTGTCTATTCCTTGTGGTTGTGGTGCTTACCAGTGTTACCCATACTGTACACTCTGATAGGTAGAATGTACTCTATTAAGTTTTCTATGTTGACTCAAAAATGCCCGTCACATTTTTCCAGAGACAGGAATGACTTCTTAAGGTGTCTAGTTTTTTTTAAAACAACTAACTTCAGTTCTCGCTTTTAATCCGACATCCTGTATAAGCTGTCCCTGCTCTCCATCCTATACTGCAGTGTAAGAGGGACAAACCTTTTTCTCATTGAAGACCAGCTGGTTTTTCTCAAGATGTTGTCAATTGGCGATTTGCAATTTCAAATAGCTTATGACTTATTCCACTGAAGGATATTAATAACTGAGTATGGGGATGTATTGCCAGATCTTTGTTATACATTTGATTAAATGTACACACTTAAAAAAAATATATATATTTATACTTGTGAGATTTACTTAATTTGAATAATTTCAATTGTATGCAGTGCCTTTTCAAAACCTCAATTCAGATAAGGAAAAACATCCCCCCCAAAATGTTAAACAAAATAAAGGCAGAAACCTCAGGCAGAGCAACAGAGGAGGAATACCTCTTCCAGGGCATTTTTATGTGCCAGAACTCCCTTGAGAGAAAGCTCTGGTTTCACATTAATCACCTACAGGGGTCTACAGCGAAAGTCACATTCATAAACACATGTAAATGACACTGATAACCAAACTGGGGGAAATACTGAATGCAAAAAAAAAAATTGTGTTCATTTTAGATTTTTGGAACATTAAAAGTTACTTTCCCCACAGCTCTCTTAAATGTTAATGCAGCAGGATGGTTTATTTATGCTTGTGGACACATTGGTTCAGTTGTTTGTGATGAGAAGGATCCCAGTCATGTAACCAAATCTATTTAATGTGCAAATTTAATCTTGGCTTGGATTTAGATCACTGGTTGTGACCTAATCAGTGCTGCTGTCCCTTCTCCCTCCAGGCCAGGTCTCAGCGCGTGCTTTTGGCTTCGCCTTCATCGCCGATACATGCGTGGTGGGCTTCCTGCTGGTGTCCGCCTTCTTCTTCTTCCATCTCATCCTGATGCTTCGGGGACAGACCACTAGGGAGTGGTACTCGACCCGCCGGCCCTACAGCCTCGGGCTCCGGGGGAACCTGCGTCACGCTCTGGGCCTTCGCTGGTACCTCTGCTGGCTCTGCCCTCTCATCCCATCACCTCTCCCTGGTGATGGGATAAACTTCCAGGTCACTGGATCGCTGGAACCCATCCGGTAACAGCCGAAACAGGCTGTGTGTCTTTGCTTTAGAGGTGATGGTTAATGTTATCGGGAGCTGCAGCAGCAGGGAGGATCACCTCTGTTGAAGAAGAGGTAGCTTGGGATGGGAAGAAGTCAGAACAGTGTGGGGGTGCTATGATGTTACTGGGTATAACTGTCTACCGGTATCTTCTCCGTAGCCTTTACCTGTGCTGAGACAAGGAAATTATGGGTCTACTGTGCAAGGTACATGGACCTTGATTTAAAGGTAATCTGTACACTCATTGAGGCTTGCATCAGAATATTAACACAGAAATTTATCAGTGTTCCTCTGGAATACTGAGCACTGAAAGTGTATGTAAACAACACTGAAATGAGAATGTATTTTATTGATTGTGAAAAATGTTTACTTTTAAATCCTTCTTAACAAGCACTCACAACAGCTACCTATGGGTAGTCATTTAAATTGTTATTTTCTGTTGGTGTTTATTTTGCCTTGATCTAAAGGTCATACAAATTTGGCTTGCACTGTTCATGAATACTCCATAGGATTATAAATCTGCTGTTGTGCGTTAGCAGCTAGGACCATGATGTTCTTGTGCTTTCAACTTGTCTGCATCCACTCCTGATCACATGGAGCCTTTTACTGGATATTGTTGCACCAAGTTAGACAATGAGAGGGTTCACTATGATGGACGATTATGTGTAAGAAAACAATCAACAGAAATGTTACATGTTGGGAAATCTAGTGTTGCCTTTTACATACAAATGTAAAGTAATCTAGTGAATACACTGTTTAAAATGTACCAGTAGACGGCACATGTGAACAGCTTTTCCCCGTGTTTCACATTATGTTGTCCATGTTTCAGTCAGTAAGGTACTACTACAACTTAACCAAACCTACAGTGTAACAACATGAAGAGTCATGTTCTGATTCAAGCAACTGCAGTGTCACAATTCACCACTACAAACGTATTTTCAGTATACACTGTTTATAATCTTTATCCACTGTTTATAACCTTTATATCATCCTGTTATTGCAGTAATTAGTATACAGAAAATCAACATCAATCACTGTCTTGTACAATATGTTTGATACAATTCGTTGGAGATTTTTTTCCAAAAAACCTGCTCTGATTCAGTAAGTAAAATGGATTTGGGACACAGCTAACATGTCTCACAGCTCTTGATGCAAACTGGACTTCTGTTTCCTCAGAAGTTAACCTAATTCTGTTGGCCTTAAAATGTAGTGAAACATTTCAAGCCTTTTGTTTGACAGGTGCTCTTACTTAACATCCCAAAAATATTTTTTGTTTTATTGTTATTTGTCTGCTTAAAATCTGCCTTTGTTGTGCTATTTCTCATGGGTCACACCATATTTGCCATTTGAATGTGCTGATGTACATTTTTTTTTTTTCAAGAGAAGTATGGAACCATTAAAATGCTGAATTTCAATAATCTTTTGTAGTTTGTAATGTTATGGTAACATTTTGGTTTAAAGGTTGTTGTTTTTTGTTCCATTAATTTTAACCCCTTGTAGACTATTGTTCCGAATTTGTTTAATTACTATTATGCCCAATTATGCCTAAAGTCGCTAATTTGCCTCATACCAAAATGTATATCTATTGTATGTGCTATATTGAAATTAACAATCTCCACTTAATTTAGCATCTGCATGACAGCAAAAAATACAAATATTTTTTTTATATATATAATTATAAATAAATTCATGCTTGAGTGAAACAGACCCAGTCAAAACCAATACAGAGAAAAAGACCCCAGAACATTTCTAATAAATAATCACCAAGTAATGTCCGACAGGGGGTTAAAAACACATTACACACGTGATCATCATTGATACACCTCGTTGACCCTCCTCACCGTCCTGTGCCGAACCCGTCCCCCGTGTGACGTCATCGCGACAACGTGGTAGTGACGGTAACTGTCAGTTTTCCCTCCCGGCTCCCTGCAGCGTTTGCTGGGTCAACACACCGCCGCTGCTCCCTCCGTAGTCTGGATTTACTCGCTGGTAAGACATTTTCAAGTGGCTGTTACTAAGTTATATAATGTTTGCTTTGGAAAGTTAACGTGGCCTACTTTTAAATACTTTTTTTGTTTTATTGTAAAAGTGTGCTCATGGGCATTATTCGTGCTGCATTCACTGACTCTCAAAGATGAGGATTTTTTGCAGAAAGGGGAGGTGGACTGATGAGACTCAAAGTCTCTCTGCACTCATGAACTCAGAGAGGAATTGCATGAACAGATTCTCATATTATTTTTAAATATCAGGTGGAATCTGCTTTTAAAGATGCTTTTTTATAATGTGTTTTAAGAATGACTGTGATGCCAGTTAGATAGATGGATCTTACCTCATGAGTTATGTTTAATGTGAGATTCACACCGGGGAACACTGTTCTGTGGGGCTCAGTCATAATGTGTACATTTAAAAACAAAAAGAAATTAAGTTTGTGAGTAAACTGGATGATGTACAGTACCAGTCAAAAGTTTGTTCACACCTTGTCATTCAACTACTTTGAAGACTCTAAAATATAAAACATATTCTGGTTTGTTGAGCATTTGTTTGTTTACCACATAATTCCATATGTGTTCCTTCATAGTTTGGATGTCTTCAATATTAATCTACAATGTAGAAAAAAATAAAAATAAAGAAAAACCATTGAATGAGAAGGTGTGTCCAAACTTTTGACTGGTACTGTATCTTAGAAGCTGTGGGTCGCTCCTTGTGGTAATTTCGGTGGACCATTTGTTGCTCACAAGCACCAAGGAGGAGTAAGCCAGCAGGATGGATGTCACAGAGGAAAATATGTGAGTAATGTACTGAACAAACATATACACACAAAAAAATGTTTGGTTGAGTTACTCAGCAGCAATTTCTGAAGCTTTTTTTTTGTCTGGTTTGTGTTTGTTTATGTGAAGGACACCGAAGGAGATGCTTGAGAAGATAGCAGAGCGTGATTACAGTCTACACCAGCAGAGAGACTTGACTGCTAAAATGAGGCTCTGGCTGGATGTTGCAGATGACGACATGGCAATGCTGCGTTCAGAAAACGCCACCCTTAGAAAACAGGTTAAAGCGTAAGTAGTCACATTGTTGTCTCTACTCATTAGCAGAAGAATGCCTGAACTGTTTGACTATCAAACTTGACCTGTCTGCTCATCTTCATCTGTTTGATCTCCCTGCTGTCTTTGACACACGTGTTGTCTTACCTCCAACAGAATATGTTTGAGTTTTTGTGTCAGCCATGTAATCTTTGTTATACTTTTGAGCCAGTGCTTTAACATTATGGTGAAAAAACATTCTGGAGGGTGCATATGTGTTTGTGTATCTGCAGCCAGGAGAAAATCATCAGTGAAGCCCAGCAGGTTGAAGCAGAGCCTTGCAAAGGTCTCCTTGCTGATGACCTCGATGTAAAGAGGTGCAGTGATACAAAGATTCAGGAATTGGTGGGTTACCAGAAACTATAGTGTTACAATGTGTATTACTGGTGTTTTCAAAAAGACATTCAGACGTACTGGCTAAAAATATTATAAAAATATAATGCTGCCTTTGAGACCACACTTGAGCTAAATCCTTGTTTTACATTGCATTGATAAATTGCCCTACACTATGCAAATATTACTTCAGACAGAGCTCAGATCTACTAGCAACGTTAAACAAGTAATAACAACATTTTACGTTATTAATATGTATTTCATTCTCTATGATATCATTACATTACGTTTGTTGATTTATAAACATAAGATTGAATAATACCAGCTAGGGTTGTACAGCACACATACAACAGGATCATTTCACATCAATTTTGATCTTAACATCAGAGCATTCACAGTTAGTGAAGTCAATTAGATGTCACATTAGTATAGATATATGGTTGACAAACCGTTAAACCTCAATCAGTCAACTAGGCTAATGGTTGTCATTTTAAATATCTCCAGGTAACCCTTTATGTTTTGTTTTTTGTCCAGGAGAATGAAACCACCATGATGAAGGAACAGAATAAGAAGCTAACTGAAGAGGCATGATGTCTGTTACTTTTCACATAGCATCTTGAATCCGTCATACTACAGTTAGTAGAAGTACCAACATTTCAAAACACCTTGCACATATAAATATAATTCTGTCTTTTTCAGTTTAAGAGTCTGCAGCAGGAGAGAGACCAGGACAAGATCAGCTTAAGCAAGTTCAGGGTTGCACTTCAAACCCTTGAGGTAACACCATGGATTCAACATGGAGATATTGAACTACCTTTCTCTCTCCATTCATACTACCATTATTCGTGTTACATCGCCAAACGGCCCCTGATTTGTTATGTCATGTGTTTCTCCAGTGTGGCATGGAAGAGGTTCAGTTAGGGCTTCAGAATAGGGATGAGGTTATTTATCAGGTAGGAACAGAGACATCAGTACAATGCAGCATCCCACCAAAAAGTAAAGATTTTCTCAGAAATAGTGATCTTTCTCTTTGAAATTCAACATGATTATTTTGACTTTTCTTTTTTTCTTTTATTGTTTGAAAATCAATATTTTTGTTTGTGTGTTTTTGATAGAAACACTTGCAGTTAAAGCACTTGGAGGAAACGGTCGAAGAGTGCTCCAACACCATAGAGGTAAAGATGGTAGAAAGAACAATATTCGCTCAGCTACGGACTGCTGTCAGATAATATCTTTATGTTATGAGCTGTTGAAGTGTGTGTTGTTGTCTCATCATGTCTCTCTGCTCCAGTATCTCAGGCTGACAAATCAGGAGCTGAGAGAGCAGTTGGAAGACCGACAGGATGAGGCCTCATTGTAACCCTGATGCACAATATTCTCTTGCTTTGAAATAATATCTTGACCTACACTGAGTCAGCTGTGTGCACTCATTCTGCACTGTGTTTCTGCTGTTGGTTTCCAGCACTATTGTGAAGGACCTGATGGAAGATAAGGGAAGATTGTTCAGCCCCCCTTTGTCTTTTGCAGAGGAAATTAAGCTGTTGGCCTCTTCAGCTGAAGTGAAAACCTGCCTGTCAGACTGCACGGATCTTAGACAAGTAGGACCCCTTCCTCCTGTGTTCAGACTTTTGAACTTGAGAGAATGTAACATCACTCAGTTGCCAGTTTATTAGGTGCACCTGGTTTAAACAGGTGCAGTCTTAATACAGCCTTGCAATAAATCCTGCAAAGTGGTAACTGAGTGAAGACTTTTCACTCTTATTGTCCTGTACTTCTACAAGTGTGCCACTACAAAACCAAGATTCAAAAGCTCTCTGACAGACAGCAGCTGCATGACTTCACAGTAGATGTAGAAATGATGAGATCAGTGATGTCAGGTTCTGTGTCTGCAGGAGGAAACTGAGGCTGAAGAGCTGCTGAAACCTCAAAGTCTCACACTCGACCTTCAGGCCAAAAGGTACTTCAGTTTCACATTAAAAACACAGATTTATTTTTCTTTATGTTTTCTTATTCTTTGTCGTCCCTCTGGTTTCTCTTTTGTCTAAGGTGTGCAGGTGTTTTGGAGGCAGCCCTCCAGAGAGCAGGACTTTTTCTGGTGTTTGTCGTCGTTCTCACTGTTTTGGCCTTTGTGGCTTTAGGAAGCTTTACAGGAAACCTTTTTTCCATCAACAACTTGTGGAGCGGTGCAAGCCTGATGTTACAGCCCTACTGCAGTGTGCATTATGGGGCCTTACCTCCTATTTGATTTAAAAACTCCCTCTAATAAACATGTTCACTGCTTTATGTGACAGATAGTCAGGTTTTTGAAGATGTTTTCTACTCAGCAGATGAGAGGGCTGAATATTATTATTTATTTATTTAAATGCATGAAATTTGCAGCTGAATATAAATTAGTTTTACACATTTATTAAGAGTTTGGGTATCTGATTGGTCAGTTCTATAACATGAATGAGGTAAAAATACTTCAATAACTTATCAATAACTAATGTCTGCAGTGAAACACTAGGTATTATATATTGAATCAGTAAATCTCTCAGTTTAAAAGGACTTACATATGTGTGAATTGGAAGAACAGATATTTATCAACATAACTTACTGTATACCTTTTATTGAAATCATTTGATTTGGGATTTTTTTTTTACATATTTATTTACATAACTACATCTTTATACAAATTTGTATAATTTAAGAAACCATTCTTCCTTGCTGCCCCACGTCTGACTTAAATTACACCAAAGTCAATCAGTGAAAATATAGAATGTATATATTTTCCAACTCTATTAAAAAGGTACTCACATGCTCATATGTGCATTGAAACAGTTTTTGTCTGCTGAAATTGTTCTCCTGTTGCAGCACAACTAGGGAAAATTGCACTAAGTTTGGAAGAAACCCAGTTTTTACACAGAAAAAGAGCACGCTTTGGTTTCTACTTGAGCACAAATCATTTTAGAGAGGGATCACTTTGTTGCAAGTGTGGAGAAATGGTAACAGCAGCCAATCAATCATTCAGTTTGCATATGTGGCCATGTGAGTATTGTATGAAGATACACTTGAATAACGTGTACTTATCCGTTTTCAAAGAGTTAAGTTCTTAGTTGACATGTGAGAGCAGCCTGACCTCACCAAGTTTCCAAAAATAACAGAATAAGAGTCAAGTCTGCCAGTAAGGCCATTACTGATAACCTTTTAAACGCATCAGCAGATCAGGCCATCACTATTATTATCAGGTTTGTTTCAATACATCATTAGAAATGTTACCAATTACATTTCACATTTTGAATTACATGCACCAGTAAAAGTGCATATTTGCGCCCATGCCTTCCCATCTCTTGCCAGTATCCCCAGTCGCCCCTCCCAGTTGGAGGCGCTCCCTGGTGGTCTTGTCTATGACTTGAGGAAAACACCCCCTCCCAAACGGAAAATCCCAAAGTGGGGGTCCATATGTAGGGCAGAAAGGAAAAGAGATGACGGTCTGAATAGAGGGGTGGTTTTTTATATATATCAGTCCTGGCTGATGGTTTCATTGTGTGTCTGCTGGAGTTTGCGCTCGTGGATGCGGATGCTGCGTTGTTGCTGGCTCGTGCCGAGATGCTGATGACAGGCCGAACCCATCACACATACTCCAGTATAATGGATGGAGCCCAGAGCTAAAATAGCCCCAAAGACGATACATCGGGAAAAAGAGAGGCCAGTTTGATCAAGTCTGCAAGGCGGGGACCGGAGGAGGAGGACCGTACAGCGGCGGAGGCGACATGTTGTGAGCGGCGTTGGAGGCAGCGGCTGGCGGGATGAAGGCACCGAGGAGACCCAGGCAGACGCGTCTCCTCACCCGGTTCTGCGTCTGTGGAGTCGCTCTGCTCGCAGCCGCCTGGATCTTCAACTTCAACGATGTTACAGGTGCTTCACAAAGAATACACACAGACACCTGCACCAAGCTTATTCATTACTTGTGTTGTCTATAACCATGCAAATAACATTATTTATAATAATAATAATATATATGTATATGTTGTATTGCATTATTACTACAGTTTATTACAACCTTAGATTGTTTTATCAGTACAGCAGACACAAATAAATACCTTAAGTTGGGAAAACTTACTGTATTTGTCAAACACTATAA
This sequence comes from Anoplopoma fimbria, assembly GCF_027596085.1. Classification (NCBI taxonomy): domain Eukaryota; kingdom Metazoa; phylum Chordata; class Actinopteri; order Perciformes; family Anoplopomatidae; genus Anoplopoma; species Anoplopoma fimbria. The sequence continues at coordinate 15,219,394 of NC_072452.1, forward strand.
ATTTTGTCAAAATACAGTATAGTGACTAATATATTTCATTGGCATGTATTTATAGGTTTCAATGCATCCACTGTGGATTATGACATCTCCTTGTCCAAGAGAGAGCTCATCCAGCAGGAAGATGAAAACAACAAGACGGACAGTATTTCTAGATCTGGTGAGATATTTAACCGTGTATGTGTGTTTATAAATACTGTGTGTGTGTGTGTGTGTGTGTGTGTGTGTGTGTGTGTGTGTGTGAGACAGGAAGGTGTTTTCTTCTTTTTTATCCATACAAAAGTAGAACACATACAGTCACTTGTGAGTGTGTTGAGTTGGACTGGGGACCTTCTAACAGGTTTAGATTTAAGTTTGGGCTTGGATATTCATGTCGTAACGAATCACTGTGATGATTTTAGTAACAGATGTGTGTGTGGATGTGTTTTGTGTGCAGAGGCAGTGTGAGAGCGTTGTGTTTAATCCGAGTCTATCTCCTCCGTGCATCAGTCTATACCTCTCTGCTCCACCTCATCCTTCATTACTTCAAACTCTGCACATCTTGTTGTTTAAACACGGTTGGCCTTTGAGGGGACCCGGTTGCTAGGAAACTGAATGCTGAATTTGTGGTTGGATGGCGTGTGCATCTGGAGCTGTTCAAAGTGCCTGCCCTGTTGTAACGACCTGCTGATTAGTATCCTCTCATCTGCAGTTCTATTATCGCTTGCGTGTGCTTGGATCCGTTTGGCTGTTTTTAAAGACAGTGAAAGCATCTTACGATCCGTGAGATGAAGAGATTTTGACGGCAATTACAGATAATAAAGCTGCATACATTGAGCTAGAAAAACTGCCTGTGGGAAACACAGTACAGATTAACTCAAAGACATTATCCTCATATTACCATATTACTATTTTCAAGTGCATCAAATTGGTTTGATCTGTGTACAAACCAAACCATGTGACAGGTTGTCATAGCATCACACAATATCTGTGTGTCCATCACTAAACGTGATGCATGTTTGTCTCTAACTGCACAATGTTGCCTCTGTGCAGGATCGCCTCCACTTTAGTCACGCTTTTCACTCACATGTTTGTTGCTTTTATTTCACTGGAGGTTTTATAAATCCTGACTCACAAATAAGTCAGATAGAGCCTTGGGAGGAAACTTTCCATGTTATTGCTGTTTTGAGCTGCCACATAACAAAAGCTTTTATTATGGCGCAGTGAGTCGTGGCATTTGTTTGAGCTTATTTGCGAGACGATGCAGTCGACCAAAACACCTCTTGACAGTTTGAAAGATGGTGGTTGTGATGCATCGTCTAACTCAGCCAAATTAGATGCCTCTGAAGGTTGACTTTATAGGAATAGCTGGCATTATAAAAGAGTTGAAAATGAATGCCAACAAAAGTATTTGGGTGCAGATAGCATGAGTGACGGATTGAAATCACAAATTGAGAGATTTCAAAGAAGGTTGGTGAATAACTCAATTATAATGTGACTGAACTGGTGTAGTCAGGTGACTGTGGCACCACTTAAACCTCAAGCTGTCTTGGACCTTGTTGCTAGGGGATACAACCGGACACAAATTCAACAGGGTCATACACACACTTCACACATGCACACACAAGTGACTGGAGAATCAGGGTAGAGCTGCAAATTAGGGTTATTTTTCATTATTGATTAATCTGCTGAATATTTTTGTCCAATAATTGATATAAAATTGCCAAGTGTAATTTTCCAAAGCTCAAGGCAGTGTCAACAAATTGCTTGTTCAAACCCCAAAGATATTCAGTTTATAATTACACAATGCCGAGTTCACACTACACGACTTAAGCCGTGCTGGAGTCTGTCGCTGAACTACAGCCAATGAGAGTGCAAGACAAAGGTTGTTGCACATAGGGTGTTGATGATTGCATCAATAAAAAATAATACATAACACACTGACTGATCTCATGACTAGGCCATGCCTGTGTCACTTCTCACTTGTGTTGTTGTGTCAAAGCATGGTTTGGGAATCTCATGTGACTTGACCAGAAGTCCCTGTTTTAAGGGCCTGAGGCTCTTATCAAAGGGCCACAACAACTATGGAGCTTGCACAGCTTTCCTGTATTCCAGCTTCAGCCCTTCTCTTTACAATCAGGCTCCATAAACAACACCCTTAAAGTTGTGTGCAACTTTTTCCTAAAACACAATGTATAGACACATAGATATATAGATACAAAATAATCGCTCTCAATCAACATTACCACCCAACTAGAAGTGTATGGTGGTGTCTGTATCTTCAGAGACCCTGCCCTTGGCCAGTATTTTCTCTTTTATTATTATTTTGCTGTGTTTGGGATGTTTCTGTGTGTACGTTTCTGGGCCCCACATGGAAGTGTAACCCTCAGCCAATAAGAGCTTTCAAGGTGGCAAGCCCGTTCTCATTCCCACCCCAACGGGTTGTGATATCGCTGTGTGTATAATGTGCTTCACGGTTTCCCCAATCTTCCTGTCTCCCCTATGCTGTTTGCAGATTGTGCTGCTATAGGTGTCTCAGTGAAACAATCAGATAATTTGATTTCCCCTGAGTCACTGGGAGAACATGCAAACTCCACACAGAAGGTTGTCTTGCCCCGGGCCCCTCTTGCTGTGAGGCGACAGTGCTAACCACTACACCACCGTGCAGCCAGTTTACTAACAGCAACGGACAATAATATTATAGAATTGAACAACCAAATAATCAAGCATAAAGTTTTAAAATCAATTAGTAAAAGGGACAGGAAGCCCTTGGATGGACAGATCAGCATGAAATCTTCTGATGTGAGCGGTAGGAACTTGAGAATGTTTGGCATTTTTGCTTTGAAAATGCTTTGACAACAGGATTAACTGATTCAGAGAATACTCGCCAACTGATTCTTCTGTGATCAACCAATCAATTAATCCACCTATCGTTTCAGCTCTAGTTCAGATATTTCCCTCATTTTATACATCATAAGGTTACTGTTTGTCCATGTCTTCTCCAGCTATCAGTGATTTTCCTGAAGACATCTTCACTTCAGAGCAGAGGAGACAGGGAGCGGTACTCCTTCATCTTCTCTGTGTGAGTATCGGCTCTGCCTGAAGGCCAGAATTTGAAATGAAGGAAGCCTCATTTTGTTGAATCAAACTCACAAACAGACACACTTATATAAGCCATGTGGCCAATAACGTGTCTCTTGTATTTCACAGGCTATCTACATGTTCCATGCGCTGGCCATTGTGTGTGAATATTACTTTGTGCCATCACTGGAAAAAGTATCAGAGGTATGAACTAAAGACACATCTAATAAATAAATAAATAAAAGCATGCAGGACTTGTTGTATAGTTTGTCCACAATTAGATAGTTGATTTTTACTAAAGCATCTCTCCATTTTTTTCCTCCAAACGTTTTTTCTTTTCTTACTGTCTATATATCCCATGAAACAAAGTAAACCAACATTGCCTTCTTCCAGATATATCACTACTTTCTGTCTTCCCCATCTGTGTCACCCATTGTTTTAACTGAAGACACAAATCTTTAATAACAGATTACAAATACATTGTTTATTTTTCTTCTAAAATCACCTTAAACAGTTATCAGTTTAGTTTTAAATAAACATTACTCAAACATAACGTAAATAGTGCATTTCTTGGGAACTAGTTTCAAATGCTGTTTTATACTCATTTGGGACATGTGGGACTGACTCAAATTAAATTTCAGTGCTACGTTTGCCTTATCAAAGGAACATGTCAGCCAGTGCAACAGTGTGGCTCTTTTATGTGTTTATTAAGTTTTTTGACAGCAGTTGGCGTCTTAAACTGTATCAGGCTTTGGATATAGAAACTCAATAGTAAGATCAAACCATTGATTTAGGGTTTGTTGACAACAAGAAACAGATAGAATACCACCAGTTTCATCCTTTAAACTGTTTAAACTTGTTTTCCTTCCATCGTCCAGAACCTTCACCTCAGTCAGGATGTTGCCGGGGCAACCTTCATGGCAGCTGGGAGCTCCGCCCCCGAGCTCTTCACCTCTCTGATTGGTCAGTATGGCGCTCATCTAATCAATTACTTACTCTAATGGGTCAGCCCAATAAGTGCTAGTTCTCCAATTAGCTGCAATCACGTGCATCTTCACCTGATTAGGACGGAGAGGATTCAAGTGTATGTTGGCAGACGCACTGATTTCAAGAGTTGAGTAGACACGATCAGAGATGGTGAGAAGAGCGCGTTTCATTTTGCTTGATGGTTTGCCAGCTCACCTGCAAATTACTTCAGTGGCCCTGATGTTCTCACAAGTATTTTCTCCCAAATCATTATTGATAGATGTGATCATTTGTAAGAATGTAAACGTTGCCTCTGAATCCATGTGGCTTAAGGACATCTCATATATTGTCTCTTAAATCATTTATTTTATTCTCAAAAGAAAAAAGGCTTGCTTTCATAAGTATTAGAATGACTTTAGGCAATATTGCAGTGAATATTCCACATGAGTAGCAAAAGATAAAAGATATCCGCCCAGCCTCTGTGCTTATGAACCAAAGATACAATACTTCCTTTCAGGTGAGAGAGACATTATGTCTAACTTGAACACATTTCTGTATGCTAGGGAGATACAAACCATCATTTCTTAATTTCAAATATTTTTTTGCTTGTGATTTATGGCTTCTTCGTTCCTGTTCTGTGTTTTTAGGGGTGTTTATCACAAAAGGAGACGTAGGTGTGGGAACTATCGTGGGATCAGCTGTCTTTAACATCCTGGTCATCATCGGCCTCTGTGGCATTTTCTCTGGACAGGTACAGCTAAAGCTAAAAGGAGGACTGATATCACATTTCTGAACTAATAAAACTCATCAGACATAAAAGCAAATGGATGATTTAGAAGCTTTTTTATTAAACATGATTACATCATCTCAATTTGCTTGATTTCACTAATGGAAATGTACAATGTGTGTCTCTTTCCAGCCCATCTCTCTGAGCTGGTGGCCTTTGTTCCGTGATGCTGTCTTCTACATCCTGTCCATACTGGTGCTTATCATGGTGAGAAATCCTCCAGTGAATTCCCACAGACATCACCTCACTTTAATTCATACATTTACAAGACCACAAACAGTACATATGGCATTAGTACAGAGAAACTTTTTTACATAAACACTTAATCAACGCGTTTTTTTCGAAGATGTGATGAGCTAATACTAGTAACTTTATTTGCTGTTATTTAGCGAATCAATCTTTTATTTTTCTTTGAGGTATGAAAAAAGTATAGATTTTTTAGGTGTAATTAAAGTACATTTTAATTGTTTTTGCAGGTGATCTATGATGAAAAAGTCATGTGGTAAGCCTCTGTTGATTGGATATCAGTTTGCAAGATAACTGACTCTTAGTGTAGCGAATATGTTATTTATAAATACATGTTGATGTGTGTGTGTGTGCATGTTTCAGGTGGGAGACCGTCATCCTGATCTCCATGTACGGAATATACATAATCATCATGAAGTGAGTCTCTTTTTCTTCCTCTCACATTTCCATCCTGTTGGTATGAAGCCACCACGCTCTCTATACCCACTGATGACACAACATCCTGTGTGTGTGTTTAGGTTCAACAGATCTCTGTGCAGCCTGGTGGAGCGACACTGCACCAGAGCAGGTCAACCGTGTCTGAGCAGCCTACGACGGACGACTGCTGTCGGAAATATTGGAGACTGTGACAACGACATGGTACCGCTGAAGCCAGGTAAAGGATCTCGTGTATGCACGTGTGACTGTGAACATTTAAAACATTAAAACATTTCCTTCGGTCTCTGAGCAGCATTCAACAGACCTAGTGACACATTTAAGGCTGCCAGTCAAACCCATTTTTGTTGCCCTGTGGATTTCCAACAGGCTGAAATAGAACTAGACCACATTGATGGACAAGATGTTTCTCCACTTTTCTTATCACTCTGTACTCTTTGTGTTCTTTTTTGTCTTATTAAACTATTCTCTCCTTTCCATTGCTATCTCCCACTAACCTCCATCCATCCCCGCCCCACTTTCCCCAGATTCATGTGTGGTGGCCGGCCAGGACTCAGGGGTGGTGATGGTGGATGAGATGCTGAACCTGCACCACCACCAGCTCTCCTTCTCAGAGGCAAGCCTCCGCCTTCTCATCACCACGCATTTCCCACCCTTCACCCGCCTGCGCATGGCAGCACGCATGGTCATCAACGAGGTACACTGCACTTGCTTGCACCCTTCACATAACGTCAAGTTCCCCTGTTTTTTCGGCAAGTTGGTGGGTATTTAAATGTGCATGTGCAGCATTTAAAAAAAGCAATATATCACTATCAAATAAGCAGGGTCGTATTGGTACAATTACAGTGTATATATATATATATATAAAATGAAGGATCACTGCACTCAACCTTGTGTACCTGAACTGAGTTGCTCCACCTGTTTTCTAAATCCATTCATAAGTTTGTGTTGTAAAATCCTCTCTTAGTAGTTCTTAAGTACTTGCTAGTTTCTTTACTATCAATTTGAAAATATAAAATAAAAACTCATATCACAAGTTGTAAAACAACTGCCCAAAAAATGCTTTAGGGGCCTTTGCTATGTTTAATTGCATCGTATACATTGAGAAACGTGTGTTTTAGAGTTAGTAGTATCCGTACAGTTTACAATGAGTGGAAAACTAGCTGAGCGTACTTATTCATAGCAGAAAGCGAAGACTGGCATTATATTGACTTATTGAAAGAAACAGCAGACCTCAGCGACTATGTTGTTCTCCATTGTTACTTTCTTTGCTGAAAAGAAGCATAGAGGTTTTATTTTTTTCAATCCTCCCAAAATCTGCCATTATGAGAACTTAGTGGCTACCATTATAGCTTGTTGGTGGTGTTGTTAATGGTAATTAAGTGTTTAGTTGCTGTATACATTTGTTATATTTGGTAGTGATTTATCAATTTCAAGATACTATTCACAGCGCAGCTTGTGCACAGGAGTTTTGCAGTTCGACAGAAAGATAAGGATATTGATTTTTTATGTCATATTAACAAACATCATCCTATTTGCTGCCACAAACAAACAAACAAACAAACAAACAAACAAACAAACACAGACTGCTGCTTAATGCATAATATTAACCCAGAAAAGGAGACAAGGACTCAATCTCCAAATCGGCTGCCTTGCTCTCTTAGCTCTGCTGCATGTGTGCTTGCCATTTCCAGCACCAAATTAAAGTGTGACTCCACCTGCTGCCCCTGCTCTGTACCGTACCCGCCATCACTGCTTACCAGATCCACTCTGGTGAATGTGAGGACATGCCTGGCTGCGTGAATTCTCCTCCTGTCAGCTCTCATACTCTTAGCCTCAGTCAGATTAAGTTATTTCTCAATTCATCTGATTTCTTTTTTTTTTAACATCCTTTTTTCTTTCCTCCGACTTAACCCTCGCTCCCTCCCCACCACAGAGGCAGAGGCTGATTCGGTCCCGGGGTGGCCCGGAGGAGGGGGGAGTGTCAGGGGAGGAAGTTTTGGGTGCGAACGGGCCGTGGGGGAGGGAGAACGGGACGGCGTCAGAGGGAGACAGGCAGCCGCTTGAGGAGGAGAAGGAGAGGGGTAAAGAGACAGAGGGGGAGAGTGGTGGGGGAGCACAGCCTAAAGAGGAAGAGGAGGAAGAGGAAGAGCAGGAGGAAGGAGAGGAGGAGATCAATCCTTTCGAACCCTTCGTCCTGCCAGGTGAGTGGTGAATATAATCAGACACTCACATTATTATGCGACACTCTTCATGCGTCAAATATCTAAATAAAGCTACAGAATCTCTCAGGGTTCTAACTGACATTTCTTTGAGCCTTTTGCCATAACAACAGGCAGATTTTTATCAATCATCACTCAGACTATCATCATTGATGCTGCTGTAGCAAACAGCTTCCTTTTTTCCACCTACTTCTAATGTTTTCCAGTGTTATAGATGGATTCATTGCTAATGGAGCTAATTAAGGGATGATACTAAGATTATCAAGCCATGCCACATGAATCATTTACAAGTTTGGATGAATCAGTAATGATCCCTTTGGGGAAATTTGTGTGCACATGTGTGTGTGTGTTTGTGTCTGTGTGTGTGTTTTCATGATTTCCTCAGATGGTTGGTGTGTGCGTCTGAAGTGGCTGCTCTCTTGGCCCTTGAGCGTCCTGCTTCACTTCACCATCCCCAACTGTAACCTGCCGCGATGGGAGCGCTGGTACCTGCTCACCTTCCTGTCCTCCACGCTCTGGATAGCCCTCTACTCTTACCTCATGGTCTGGATGGTAAGGAACACACTAATGCAGCAGCATACTTGCATGCACACACACATAAATATACAAAGCCTCTTCCCTCTGTGTCTCTGTCCAGGTGACTATAATCAGCTACACACTTGGAATTCCAGAAGTCATCATGGGCATCACTTTTCTGGCAGCCGGCACCAGCGTCCCTGACTGTATGGCCAGCCTCATCGTCGCCCGACAAGGTGTGTTGGCGTGTGTGTTCAAACCGTCTCAGCACATATTTGCATTGTTGAATTATTTATCATTTATACCGCCTAGCTTGTTTGCACATTTTAGTATTTTACAAAACTAAATCACATTCAGAAGCACACTTTTGACGGAAAACTGAAAGCCGTTTGACTGGATGTGTTGTGAATGCATTTGCACTTTATAAATTTCACATGATTTCTATTGTGTGTGTGTGTGTGTGTGTGTGTGTGTGTGTGTGTGTGTGTGTGTGTGTGTGTGTGTGTGTGTGTGTGTGTGTGTGTGTGTGTGTGTGTGTGTGTCAAATTTTGCAGGGATGGGCGACATGGCCGTGTCCAATTCAATTGGAAGTAATATCTTTGATGTGCTGCTGGGTCTGGGTTTCCCCTGGGCTCTGAGGACTCTCATTGTCAGCTACGGATCAGTGGTAACCCTAACAGTTTTCTTCAACCGATATCTTATCTGATATCACTCTTGTTTGAATATAGCTCAGCATTTCAAATAAGAAATTAAGATGTCTTTAAACGTGAATGTAGTGGAGGCCAAAATAACGTAAATTAATGTATTTAAGTACAGAACAACAGCTTGAATGAACACAGATTTTATTCATGGCATTTATCATCATGTTAATGCTTTGTCATCTCTGTTTTTTAGGTGACAATCAACAGCAAAGGCCTGGTTTACTCAGTGATTCTTCTGTTGGCCTCAGTCATACTCACTGTGAGTTAGATCCCCATCCTACCTGATCATTGTTGTTAATATTCAGTTAAATCCTTATTATTTCTTAGATTGTAACATGAGTAAACAAAGTCTGCACCAACATCTGCTGCCTGTTTTTATTTACCAATCATTTCATGTTATAGTTTTCCTGTCAAGGCCTAAGTGCCCTCTTCTCTGTTTTCAAACTCAGGGAATTATATTCAGGGCACTGCAAAGGAAATTAAACTCTCTCTTTCCGGCCATTACTTTCTCAGGTCTTGTGTGTCCATCTGAACTGCTGGAGGTTGGACCGCAGGCTGGGACTCTGTCTCATACTACTCTACGCCATCTTCCTCCTCTGCTCCGTCGTCTTCGAGAGGTTGTAGAGGACACGCACGCTTCCCACACACACTCGCGCACAGAGTCATAAATCAGGAGGCACAAACAAGTCTGACTTGTTATCCACCTTCACTGCTGCCATTATTCATCAGATGTACGGACAGAAGAATTCTCATTTCTCGTCACTGTGGCTGTACACGTTTGAGCAGTGTTACTTCAACACCGGCTGCCTGAAAGCTACATTGTTTACCTTTGATAAACAAGTATTTTACATAGTTTTTGTACCGAATACCTCCAGCCCAGATTTTGTGTAATCAGACCCAACTGGTAATGCACTATGTCTCACAACAAATTTATAAAGTATTGAATTTGTATTATGAAACCAATATTGTATGAGGAACCCCAAAGTGTGTAACTTTACTTATTAATATTTTATGACAGCTACGAGTAACCTCAATAACCAGATGATTACACATATACCTTTATGTAGTTGCTTATCAGTGGATTTTATGTAAAGTTTAATGTTGGGTTTTCATCTCGCCTTTGTGTCTGTGGTTGTAACCAGCAAAGCATGGCTGATCATCACGCGCCGGATAATTGCACTAAGCCACTGTTGTCTTGCCCCCCCCACCCTTCCTCAAAGCTTCTCGGCACAGAGGTGGTATTTTTGTGCTGGAACAAAGGCTACTGTATGCTACAATGTGTATTTGAATGTCTGTGTTTGGAGAGAGTCCTTGAGTGTGTGTTGTTGAGTGAAATAAAATGTTATGTTCTGTGAGGATTCGCTTTTGTCATCTGTAAATTGCCTTGACTTGCGCTTAGAAGTAATACATGTGACAAGAATAGGACGACATATGAAGAATTAAACCAAAGCATACACAATAAAATGTGTCATGTATTTACAAAAACAAATTAAATGAAAAGAAATAACACATAAGGCATACGCAGTACATGTGTACGCCCTCAACAACCAAAGCTCCAATTTGATATTAAATAACATGGCATCTATGACTAGTTGGACATACCATACTATGACTTTTTTTCGTCATAACATATGATTCTTTTAACACTTTTTTTGGAGACCCTAAACTCACTTTTTTCAACATACAGATAGATATCTTTATTTTCGTGTCATGCACAAAACATGCCCAACCCTCATGGGTTTATAAGATACCAAAAATACAGCTGCATAGGATACACATCATTCTCAATTTCCCTGAGCCCACACAACAAACAGATTCTGTCCTCTGGAGTGGAATGAAACCTACCGGTCTATACTCTGGCTTTTCTATTACTTTTTACGACAAAATACACAGACTTTTTCTTTAGCTTTTTTGATATACTATACCATGATTTGTTGTATGCTTTTTGTTGAATACTATACTTCACTTTAATCATACCATGGTATGCTTTTTATAACATTTTTGGAAAACTATTTTGGAAAACTAAATTTTTTGACTTACTGTATTAAGATTTTTTTCGACAAACTATAGTTTGCCTTTTTATGACTTTTTTGACGAACTGTACAATAACCAATTTGACATACTTAAATATAACGTTTTTGGTAATACTATTATTTGACATTTTCATGACTTTTTCTGTGTAATAACTGTGTTAATTACTTTTTTGGACATATTTTGTGAATTTTTACTACAAACACAGTATGACATTTTATGACTATTTTTTTCGACATGCTATACTATGACTTTTTATGACTTTTTTCGACATAATATACTATGACTTTTTTCGACATACTATACCATGACTTTTTTATGATTTTTTCGACTTACTATGCAATGACTTTTTCGACATACTGTACTATGACTTTTTTTCTAACTTTTTTGACATACTATACTATGACTTTTTTATGATTTTTTCGACATACTATACTATGACTTTTTTAAGATTTTTTTGACATACTATACTATGACTTTTTTATGACTTTTTTTCTAACTTTTTTGACATACTATACTATGACTTTTTTATGATTTTTTCAACATACTATACTATGACTTTTTATTTTTTTCGACATACTATACTATGACTTTTTTCGACATACTATACTATGACTTTTTTTATGACTTTTTCGACATACTATACTCTGACTTTTTTTACTTTTTTCGACATACTATACTATGACTTTTTTTGACATACTATACTATGACTTTTTTATAATTTTTTCGACATAAAGTACTATGACTTTTTTCGACATACTATACTATGACTTTTTTTATAACTTTTTCGACATACTATACTATGACTTTTTTATGATTTTTTTCGACATACTATACTATGACTTTTTTCGACATACTATACTATGACCTTTGCGACATACTATACTATGACTTTTTTAATAACTTTTTCGACATACTATACTATGACTTTTTTATGATTTTTTCGACATACTATACTATGACTTTTTTCGACATACTATACTATGACCTTTTCAACATACTATACTATGACTTTTTTTATAACTTTTTCGACATACTATACTATGACTTTTCGACATACTATACTATGACTTTTTTATGATTTTTTTTTCGATACACTATACTATGACTTTTTCGACATACTATACTACAACTTTTTTCATAACTTTTTTGACATACTATACTATGACCTTTTTATGATTTT